>NW_006160129.1:1366115-1372865 GCF_000334495.1 Tupaia belangeri chinensis
CACCAGACAGACAGAGAGAGACATAGAGACAGAAAGCGAGAAATCACCCCCCAGGGGGGTGGTCACGCCGCAATCCCTTCTCCTCCATTCTCCTCTCGGGATCTTGGGCACGCACGCATACGCGCCCGGCGTGAGTTTTAAGCCACCGGGTCTGGGATGCGAACCGTGGTCGACTACGTGGGGGTCCAGCGACATAGCCATTACGCTAACTGCTGGTTCCCTCCTCTCAGGATCTTGAGCACACATGCACATGCACCCGGCGTGAGTTTAAGCCACCGGGTCCAGGACCCGAATCACAGTAAACTACATGGGAGTCCAGAGACATAGCCATTACGCCAACTGCCGGTCCCGTGTTTTTTAAGCCACTGGAGGTAAGATTATACCTGTTCAGTCAGCCATATAAGACCCAGCTCCCTTAACCACTGGGCCCCAGGTCAGCCCCCTAGAATACATTTTAAACAAAGTGAAAAACAACAAAAAATCAACAGTCTGAATACATAAATTTTAAACCACTAATACGGAGTATCTTGAGGGAGTTGGGATTGAGAGAGGCTGGTCAGAAGGGAAATTTCACTTTCCAGTTTATACAGTCTTCTATTAAAATATTTCTTGACTGACCAAGGATTATTTCAGTCATTAAAAAATAAAGAAAAAATGTTAATGTAGACACTTCATAAAAGTGAATTTTGTATTTAATCTTTCTTACATTAAAAAATACAAGAAGAGGGGCCAGCAGGTGGTGTAGTGGTTAAGATGCTGGACTCCCACATGGCTGACCACAGTTTGAGTCCCGAAGCCAGTGGCTTGAAACACACTGGGCATGTGTGCATGCCTAAAATCTTGAGAGGAGAATGAAAAGGGGACTGCCGTTTGGCCAACCTTCAGAGGGCCATTTCTTGCTTTCTGTCTCTATCTCTCTGGCAAGGGTACGTGCCCTGTAGCAAAAATCTCTCAATAAAACACAAAGAACAAAAAACAATTATGTGAAAGGGCTGACGGGTGGCACGGTGGTTAAGGCTCTGAACTACTACAATTCGAGTCCTGGACCGGGTAGCTTGCTTTCTCTCTCTCTCTGGCCAAATAAATAAAATAAAATATGCAAAAACACATGAGGAGTTGGCCCTGTACAAAAGCTGTGTATAAAAAGCTGGATCCCACGTGGCAGGTCATGATTAATATCTTGGCCCTAGTGTCTTGAGAAAGATGCCTGTGTGTGTCCAGTATCCTGACTGGATGGAGAAATGGGAGGGGAGAGCTGCAATGTGGCCACGCCCCACAGAGGGGGACTTTTCTTTCTCCGCTCTGGTAAGTATATACACCCTCTGGCAATAAAACTAAATCAAATGAAAGAATTTGATCGGGCTGGCAGTGGAGCAGTGGCCAGTGCTGAGGGAGCCAACTCCCACATGGTTGAATGCAGTTCAAATCCTAGGCTCAGCGGCTTGAAACACATGCCAGGCCTGCATGAGTGTGCCCAGGATCCTGACAGGATAAATAAATGAGAAAACGAGGACCACAGTGTGACCAGCCCCCATTAGGGAGTATTTTCTCTGCCTGTCTCTTTCTCACATGCAAACACTCTTTGGCATTAAAAAAGAAACACATGATAAAAGAAGCTGATTAAGTGTTTATATTTCATTATAAATTTCTGTTCACATCTGTTTGAAGTTTTGCACTTTTTTTTTTGTCTTTGCCATGAGGGCACATGTGCTTGCCAATGAGAGACAGAGGAAAAGTGAGAAATTATCCCCGGGGGGAGCAGGTCACAACTATAATTCCTTCTCCTCCGTTCCCCTCGGGATTTTGGGCACTCGCGCACACGTGCCCAGCATGATTTTCAAGCTGCCTGGTCCAAGACTTGAACTGTGGCTGGCCATGCAGCAATCTAGCACCTAGTACCTTAGCCAGATTCCTACCTGCTGACTGCTGCATCGAATATTTAAAGACAGAACCTTTGCTTTCTTTAGAGTAGTACTATCCAATAGAAACATATGTGCAAGCCACATCTAATCCATTATTTTAGGCTTTCTAGTAGATGCCTAAAAGTAAAAATAAATAAATAAATACAAGAAATTACTTTTAAGAATGTATTTTTTTGGGGGGGAGAGGTTTTTGCTATGAGTGCGTGTGCTCGCCAGAAAGACAGAGAGAGACAGAAAGCGAGAAATCATCCCCCCCAGGGGGGATGGCCATGCTGCAATCCCTTCTCCATTCTCTCGGGATCTTGGGCACACATGCACACACATGCGCCCAGCGTGGGTTTAAGCTACCGGGTCTAGGACTCGAACCACAGTCCACTACATGGGAGTCCAGTGATACAGCCATTACTCCAACTGCTGGTCCCAGGAATGTATGTATTTCTTTTTACCCGCTATATCCTAAACAGTATCAGTAGGTGATTAATATACAAAATTGTTAAGGAAACATTTTACTCTTTAGTTTTTCATATTATCTTTGAAATCTGGTATATATTTTACACTTTAGGGCATTTCAGTTCAGATTAGTTATGCTTCAAATGCACATTACCACATTTGACTAGTGGCTTCTGTTTCGGACAAAACACTTTTAGAACATAAATAACCTCTAAATTACAAACCCTAAACAAAAGTTAAGAGAGGAATGCATATCAGGAGTGGAAATAGCACAAACATATTCTGCTCCAAGCCCTTCCCTTTAGTCAGTCTTAGTGACTCAGTACAGGACAGCTGGACCCAGAACTTAGGTCTTCAGACTCCCAGACCACACATGACCAGGTTTCCCTAGCTTTAGCTGGGGTCAGCTTGTTCAGATATTATCTGATACACTAATATTTCAAGGAATCAAAATGATAATGTGAGCTTCCTTATGACACAATAAACAATTTTAGCTGACCACTTTCCCACCACTGTTTTAAAAAAATATTTATTAATTTTAATTGTTATTATTTTTAAATTTGATCAGAGAGAGACAGAGAGAAATGGAAAGTGAGAAAGCAAGCTACCAAGTTTGGAACTTGAACTACAGTTGGCCATGTGGAAGTCCAACGCCTTAACCACCATGCCACCTTCTGGCCCCTCCCATTACTATTAACATTTATGGAATGGGTACTGACTCAGTCTCTCGGGAAGTGCAAACATTTTGCAAAATGCTTTGTCTGAAATGAAATGATTTGGAGTAAAAAAAAGCTTTTAAGTTTTATTTTTAAAAAATTTTCATGGGACCAGCAGTTGGCTATGTCGCTGGACTCCCACGTAGTCAACTGCGGTTCGAGTCTCAGACCCGGAGGCTTAAACCCACACCGGGCGCGTGTGCGTGCGTGTCCAAGACCCCGAGAGGAGGATGGAGGAGAAGGGATTGCAGCATGGCCATCCTCCCCGGGGGGGTGATTTCCTGCTTTCTGTCTCTCTGTCTCTGGCGAGTGCGCACGCCCTATAGCAAAAACCTCTTCAAAAATATTAAAAAAAAAAATTCTGGGACTGGCAGTTAGCGTAATGGCTATGTCACTGGAGTCCCATGTAGTTGGCCGCAGTTTGAGTCCTGGACTCAGTAGCTTAAACTCACGCTGGGTGTGTGTGTATGTGCCCAAGATCCTGAGAGGAGAATGGAGAAGGAATTGCGGCGTGGCCATCCCGCCGAGGGATGATTTCTCACTTTTTGTCTCTTTGTTTCTCTCTCTTTCTGGCAAGCACACGCACCCTATAGCAAAAACCTCTGAAAAAAATTTTTTTTTCATGAGGCAATAATCTATTTTTTATCTGAGTTGTTTCCCCAGGGGACATAATCATACAGCCAATGATGACCAGCAGTTACCTTTTCCCAATAGGTAAAAGATGATTCAGAAAGTTAATGACCTTGCCCAAGATAGCAGAGGTGGTCAGCAACAGGGCTGAACCAGTACCAGAATCTACCATTGTTCAATTCACAAGCTGTGTCAATTATATGATGACAGAATCCAACGTAGGAGGAACAGTAAATAAAGCAAGTACTTCTGTTTTTAAAACATAAATACCTACCCAAGCATTCCCGATTCTTTGGTCTTTATGATGTAGAGGAACATTAATAATGTATGAAACATATTATTTCTGCCCTGGAGGAAGACAAAAAAATGACAAGATTTAAAACAAACCAAGACTCCATTCGGGGCCAGTAGGTGATGTGGTGGGTGGGGTGCTGGACTCCCATATGACTGACCACAGTTCAAGTCCTGGACACAGAGGCTTGAAAATCCCTTGTGCATACATGCCGAAAATCCTGGGAAAAGAATGGAGGAGAAGGGACTGCAGTATAGCTATCCCCCAAAGGGTGGATTTCTCACTTTCCCTCTCTCTGTCTCTCTGTGGTGAGTACACATGCTCTATGGCAAAAAAAAAAAAAAAAAAAAAAAGAAAGAAAGAAAAGACTTCATTTGGTAGGTATATGTGATCTTATCAATTCACATACTAAGACCTCAGCATTTCATATAATTCAGACTCTCATTCATTCATTAAACAAAGTACCTGCATTTATGCTAGGATGTGGTGAAGACAGAAAGGATCCAAGTAATCAAGGAGCCTAATGTCCAGTAGGAAAGGCGGATAGTCAGCTGATATAACGAAGTGTGCTGAATGGTATGAGAGGAGGTGTAAAGGCATCTAATCTACACTGCGAGACAGGACGATTTTTTTAAGATGAGACCTGAAAGATGAGGACAAAGCTGACATATTGAGGTGGGGTGCGTAGTTTATAAAGACCTAGTAGAGAGCTACTCTGAGTTTTGTGCCCTTGTACTACAAACAAAAAATGTTCTATCCCAAAACTAACATTATAAGCAAGAGTGCTGGGATTAAAAGAGCATTCAGTCATGGGACCAGCAGTTAGCATAATGGCTATGTCGCTGGACTCCCACGTAGTCAACCGCGGTACGCGTCCCGGACCCAGTGGCTTGAGAGTCACACCGGGCGCGTGTGTGTGCGTGCCCAAGATCCCGAGAGGAGAATGGAGGAGAAGGGATTGTGGCGTGGCCATCCCCCCTGGGGGGTGATTTCTTGCTTTCTATCTCTCTGTCTGTGTCTGTCTGGCGAGCGAGTGCACGCGCCCTATAGCAAAAAAAACCTCTCCCCCCAAAAAAAGAAAAAAAAAAAATCTGATAGAAATGTAAACTCATACAATACCTTTCTTATACAATTATTTGGAAATACTTTTTTTTTTTTTTTAATTTGCCAGAGGGTATATGTGCTCACCAGAGAAAGAGATAAAAATGGACAGAAGGAGGGACAAGCAGTTAGCATAATGGCTATGTTGTTGAACTCCCATGTGGTCAACTGTGGTTCAAGTCCTGGACCTGGTGGCTTAAACTCACGCTGGGCACGCGTGTGTGTGTGCCCAAGATTCCTAGAGGAGAAGGGATTGCGGCGTGGCCATCCCCCTGGGGGGTTCATTTCCTGCTTTCTGTCTCTCTCTGTCTGTCTGGCGAGCGCACACGCCCTATAGCAAAAACCTCTCCAAAAAAAAAAAAAGTATTCTATGGGCCCAGCACATTTGTAATGGTTATGTTGCTGAACTTCCATTCCGTCAGTTCAAATCCTGGACCCAGGGACTTAAAACTCACACTGGGTACGTGTTCATGCAGCTGATTTGGTACCCAAAAGCCCAAGAGGAGAATGGGGAAGAAAGGACTGACTTGTGGCCATCCTCCCTGGGGAGTGATTTCTTGCTTTCTGTCTCTGTCTCTCCAGAGAGTACACGTGCCATATAGCAAAATATCTCTCTTAAAAAAAAATGTACTCTTTCATGAGAGCATACGTGCATGCATGAGGGGGAGAAGGGCTCTCAACAGGGTCTCACCACACTGGGACCCCTTCCTGGGGCTCTCCAGTCCCTCAGGCTCTTGGACAATGTGCATGTGTCTAGAATGTTTTTGGGCCGACTGTACCACCAAGTTGTGCCAATGTTATAATCTCTGGACAAGTTTCTCTTAAAAATCATTAAGCAGTATTTTTCTTTTCTTTTCTTTCTTTTTTATTGAGAGGTTTTTGCTATAGGGCACCTGCGCTAGCCAGAAAGATGGACAGAGAGAAAGTGAGAAATCGCTCCCCAGGGGGAATGGCCATGCCACAATCCTTTCTCCTCCATTCTCCTCTCGGGATCTTGGGCACGCACGCACACACACCTGGTGTGAGTTTAGGGCACTGGGTCCAGGACTCAAACTGTGGTCGACTACATGGGAGTTCAGAGACATAGCCATATGTTAACCGCTGGTCCCAAGAAGTATTTTTATGAAGATTTCCAGTGGCACAGAAAATTATAAAGCTAATTTTAAATATTTTTTATTATTATTTTAAAATTTACTATCGGGCACATGAACTCACCAGAGAGACAGGGAGAGTGAGACAAAGAGAAAGTAAGGAACCAGGTCTGGAACTTGAACTGCAGTCAGTCATGTAGCCATCCAGCGCCTGAACTACGATACTGCCTACTTGTCCCTAACGCTAACTTTTTTCTAATAATTACTTAGTTTCAGTTATTATTATTATTAGTATTTAATTTGACCAGAGAGAAAAAAAAAAGTGAGAAAGCAAGCCACCAGGTCTGGGACCCAAACTGTGTTTGGCTATGTGGGATTCCAGCATCTTAACTGTCATGCCACCTGCTGGTCCCCCTAAAGCTTATGTTTAAAAATAAGATAAAAAAAAAAAAAAAACTAAAAACAAATAAATAGTATGATTTTGACCCATAAAAATACAGAGAAAGACCAAAATGAAATTTACCAAAGGCAATATAGCACCACCACCC
>NW_006160129.1:1372877-1376885 GCF_000334495.1 Tupaia belangeri chinensis
GTCATGCCATAACCCTGTCTTCATCCTGGCAGGATTTTGGGAACTCATGCATGCACACATGCATACATGCCTGGCATGTTTTTCAAAATGCAGGGGCAAGGATTCAAACCATGGTTGGTCATGTGGGCTCCTGTCTTCCAAACCACTATGGGTCTGGCTCAAAGCACATGTTTTTATAGTTAAAAAAGAATGTAAAAGAAACACATCTCCCCTAATTTAACAAGTTTATTAATTATCTTATGAATAAGTGGTTTTAAAAACATTATCAAATATCATCTATGACCTTCTCTAATAGCAACTTCGACATATACAGAAATACCTTTAAAAGAGGGCCAGAGGGTGCGTTGTGGTTAAAGGCGCTGGATTCCCACATTGCCAACCACGGTTCGAGTCCTGTACCTGGCAGCTTGCTTTCTCACTTTCCCTTTCTCTCTCTCTCTGCTCAAGTTAAAAAATCATAATAAAAAATGGAATTAAATAAATAATTAAATAATTAAAAAAAAAAAAAAACAGGAATACCTTTGGGAGATTTTTGACATGACGCTGGTAGATGAGCTCATAATGGGGAGGGTTGATAGCACTCTGATAAATGCAAAAAACGTTCTCATTTGTAACATCTGCGAAGGAAATACGTCACGTTAAAATATCAATCAACTAGATATCTCCTGTGGAAATCACAACCCATTTTTTCCAAGAGGTTTATACCTGGTTTATTTGGTGTCTGAACAAAGTGCTGAGAAGTGAATGTTTTTCCATCAGGGTACTTTGGATGTGGAGGTAATCTGGAGTCAAGGTAGGTGCAAAATACATGCATGATGATCTGAAGATGAGGAAACAATTTTTCAAAGTCAGTGTGAAAATATAGCGTGAACGTAACCTTTTAAAAATATTTGTATTTAGGGAACCAGCAGTTAGCGTAATGGCTATGTCCCTGGACTCCCACATAGTCGACCGCGGTTCGTGTCCTGGACCCAGTGGCTTAAAACTCATGCCGGGTGCGTGTGCGTGCGTGCCCAAGATCCCGAGAGGAGAATGGAGGAGAAGGGATTGCGGCGTGACCAGCCCCCCTGGGGGGTGATTTCTCGCTTTCTGTCTCTATGTCTCTCTCTGTCTGGCGAGCACACGCGCCCTACAGTGAAAATCTCTTAAAAAAAAAAAAAAATTTGTATTTACAATAACTTCAATTAAACATTTTTTCCCAGAAGAGAATTAGCAAAGATGTGAAATCACATGGTTATACTTAAGATGAAATTTAAAGAATGAAAAGATAAAAGCATATAATTAAGGTAACAAACCTACTCTTTCAGTCAAAAATATTATTTTCTGTAAAGATAAGGGATTCATTAATAGACTCTTTTCTTCTCTTAAATCATTAAGGAATTTGGTGTGTCCATGAGTTGAGCTAGGTGTGGGGCCAGCAGGTGGCATGGCGGTTAAGGGCACTGGACTCCCGCGTGGCCAATCGCAGTTTGAGTCCCAGATCTGGCGGCTTGCTTTCTCACCTCCTCTCTCTCTCTTGCTCTGTCCCTCTCTGGTCAAATTAAAAAACAAACAAATAAATAAAGTTAAATAAAATAATTCTTAAAGAAAAAAAGGTTAAGCTAGGCTTAATTCAAATCATGCATTCAGAATTTAAAAGAGAAAAATGTATTTTCCATCTAATCAGTCTATATTTTGATGGGAAGTTTTCTTTTAAAATTGAAAAAGAAAAAGTTAAAATATTCCAGCCTACTTAGCTACCAGTATATCAGGTGTGTAAATGGTGGAAAAGCAGGGGTGAGGTTAAATGCCAGGCTTCTATGCCCTAAATTCTTGATCTTCATGTTTGGTTTTTCATAGGAACCCTAGAAAAGCAGAATATTACTAGCTTTCTGTTAAGTGGATCATTCATACAGTTAATTAACCGTAAAGCCAAAAATATATATGAATGTTCAATTCTCAATTTGAACATCAACATTTGAAAAATTTCATTTTCTTTAAAGGCTTTTTGCGAAAGGGCACATGTGCTTGCAGGAGAGAGACAGAGGGAGGAAAAGTCAGAAATCATCCCCCGGGGAGATGGCCACAGTGTAATCCATTCTCTTTCATTTTCTTCTCTGGATTTTGAGCATGCATGCATACACCCATGCCTGGCTTATTTTTCTAGTGTCCAGGTCCCGAACATGAACCACACAGTCGGCTATGTGGGATCCAGTGCCTTAACCACCACACCACCTCCTTGCCAGAAACTTTATTTTCACAAGTAATGGTTAATATAAAAAGAAAAAGTAGGAGCCAGCTGCTGACGTGGGGTTTAAGGAGGCTGGATCCCCCACAGCTAACTCTGGACCCAGCAGCTTCAAAAATCACACTGGGTGTGTGTGCATGCATGCCCAAAATCCCAAGAGGAGAAAGGAGGAGAATGGACTGTGGTGTGGCCATACCCTCTTAGGGGGTGACTTCTCAGTTTCCCTATCTCTGCCTCTTTCCAGGTAGTGAACATGCCCTGTTGGAAAAACCTTAAAAAAAAAAAATTGCTTGCCATAATATTTTAGAAAAACAAATTAAGGGACCAGCAGTTAGCATAATGGCTATGTCACTGGACTCCCATGTAGTCAACCACGGTTTGCGTCGCGGACCTGGTGGCTTAAAACTCACTCCAGGCACATGTGCGTGCATGCCCAAGATCCCGAGAGGAGAATGGAGGAGAAGGGATTGTGGCGTGGCCATCCCCCCTGGGGGGTGATTTCTCACTTTCTGTCTCTCTGTCTGTAGGGCGAGCGCACGCGCCCTATAGCAAAAAAAAAAAAGAAAAACAAATTATAAAACTCCCTTCCCCACTACAAGTTTCCCAAGTTTTTAGGTCCAACATAAGAGAACATGAAATGACAAGGTGTAATAATGAAACAATACTCATGCATGGTAAAGGTGAAAAAGAGTAGGACATATAATTTTACATACAGGATACTTACGAATGATAAAAACATTAAAAAACAGAGGGGACTATCAGGGGTGCAATGTTTATGTTGCTGGACTCCCATGTAGTTAACCATGATTTGAGTCCCAGACTGGAGAGTTTAAAACTCACTCCGGGAGGGGCCTGCAGGTGATGTGGAGGTTCAGGCACTGGACTCTCACATGGTTGACCAAGATTCAAGTCCTGAACTTGATGGCGTGCTTTTTCACTCCCCCTCCCCCAGCATCTCTCTCTGGTCAAATTGAAAAATGATAATAATAAATAAAATAAAATAAATCTTAAAACAAAAAAACAAAACAAAACAAAACTCATGACGGGCATGTGTCCTTGCATGCCCAAAATCCTAAGAGAAGAATGGACTGTGATGTGGGCATTTCCCCGGGGGATAATTTCTCACCTTTTCTCACTTCAGGGAGCACACATGCCCTATAGCAAAAATCTTTTTTAAAGAATTACTTTACTTAACTTCATTTATTTATTTATTTTTATTTGACCAGAGAGGGACAGAGAGAGAGAGGGAAAGTGAGAAAGCAAGCTGCTAGGGTGGGACCTGAACCTTGTCAGCCTTATGGGAGTCCAGTATCCCTAACCACCATGCCAATGGCCCCTGAAAAAATCTCTCTTTTTTTTTTTTTTCTGGAGAATTTTTTGCTATAGGGCATGTGCGCTCACCAGACAGACAGAGACAGAGAGACAGAAAGCAAGAAATCACCCCCCGGGGGGATAGCCACGCCACAATCCCTTCTCTTCTCGGGATCTTGGTCACGCACACACATGTGCCTGGTGTGAGTTTAAGCTACTGGGTCCGGGACTTGAACCATGGTTGACTACATGGGAGTCCAGTGACATAGCCATGATGCCATCTGTTGGTCCCAAAAATCTCTCTTTCACTTTCTCTTTCTCTCTGTGTCTTTCCCTGGTCAAATTAAAATAAATGAGTAAATAAAATTAAATTTAAAAGAAAGAAAATATATTTAAAAAAAAAAAAAAAGGGTCCAGCAGTTAGCATAATGGCTATGTTGCTGGACTCCCATGTAGCTGACCGCAGTTCA
>NW_006160129.1:1378332-1387815 GCF_000334495.1 Tupaia belangeri chinensis
CCGGTGGCTTAAAACTCACGCTGGGTGTGTGTGTGTGTGTGTGTGTGTGTGTGTGTGCCCAAGATCCCGAGGAGAACAGAGGAGAAGGGACTGCGGTGTGGCCATTCCCCTGGGGGATGATTTCTCACTTTCTCTCTCTCTGTCTGGCAAGCGTACGTGCCCTGTAGCAAAAACCTCTAAAAAAAAAAAAAGGTACCATCTAAATAATGGGAGAAAAAGACAAACAAAAATATTAACAGTGATTGAGTTAAAATTCTGGTACTACAGTTATTTGTTATTAATATTTCTATCTTAGCTTCTACCTTTTCTTTAATAATTTTGTAATGGGAAATAAAAACACATAATTTGATATAAAAAACATTAACCTTTAAGAACAAAATAACACCAACACCAAGACTTACAGCAGAATCAGTGGGCAGGTCCGTATCCCACTTTCGTCCTTTGAAATCTCCACCTCTGTTCCATCTAAATGAGCTCATACAACCTCCCTGAGAAAGTTCTGTGGCAACAAAGATGAAATTTAAAATGCTAAAGATACGGAGAAAAGAAAAAGAAAGGCTAAGGGGTTCCAAACAGGGGAGTACAGAAACTTCGTCTCAGAAACTTGATCAAATAACCAAACACAAAGAAACTTAGATATAAACAACCAGGGGCCGGATGGTGGTGTAGAGGCAAATTACGAGACGCTCTGCAAGGCGCTCCTCAGGGGAAGGTTCCTGGTTCTAGGGAGACCTCCCTGCAAAACAGAGCATGCGTGTGCCGTGTCTGGGTTGGGGGCGAAACACGGTGTGAGACATTGTTGGGGGTGATGGTGCTCTCTCACTCATAGAAATGTTTACATAAACTTACGAAATGAAGAGAGAGGGATAAAAGATCAAGGCAAACATCATGAGGAGAACAAGATAAATCCAAAATGAAAGACAAGAATAGTAATCTAAATTCTTCAAAATGTCATCAGGTAATTGGGAAATCTGAACATGGACTACATAAAGTAGTATTACAGAACTGCTTTGTGTGTGTGTGTGTGTGTGTGTGTGTGTGTGTGTATGTGTGTTTAGTTTTGGCTATAGGGTGTGTGCACTTGCTGAAAGAGAGAGAGTGAAATCACCCCTGGGGAGAATGGCCACACCGCAATCTACTCTCCTGTTGGGATTTTGGGCATGATGTACGTGCTTGGATGATTTTCAAGCTGCTGGGTCTGAGACTCAAGGTATGTGAGATGAGACACCTTAAACTCCATGCCACCTGCTGGCCATAGAAGTGTTCATTTTTAAGGTGTGATACTGTATTGTGATAACAGTGTTATTTTTAGGAAAGTACATACTGAAAAGTAATGATACCTGCAATGTACTTTAAAATTGTATAGCAAAAAAAAGGTGTACATGTATACACATAGAATTAAATATGCCAAAATGTTGTTAATTGTTAAATCTACAATACAGTACAGTGTTCACTGTGTTTTTTAAACCTTTTTGTATATTTGAGATATAATTCTTTTTTTTTTTTAAGAGGTTTTTGCTATAGGGCGCATGCGCTCGCCAGACAGACAGAGAGAGAGACAGAGAGACAGAAAGCGAGAAATCACCCCCCAGGGGGGATGGCCATGCTGCAATCCCTTCTCCTCCATTCTCCTCTCAGGATCTCGGGCACAAAGGCACATGCGCCCAGCGTGAGTTTTAAGCCACTGGGTCTGGGACACGAACCGCGGTAGACTACGTGGGAGTCCAGCAACAGAGCCATTACGCTAACTGCTGGTCCTGAGATATAATTCTTTATGTATTTCATTGGGTTGTCCATCAGGCACGTCAGATGCATTTTTGCATTAAAAAACCTGAAATACTTTGTGACTTTTCTGACAACCCGATATAGGTACACACAGAGCCAAACATACACATGATTTTTTTTGATACACAAATAAATACTCTGCTATCTATGAGGCGATGTTGCCAAAAAATGTGAACCTGAATTTATACAGAAATACAGAATACAGTGAGTCATGTAAAACTACACCACGAAGATGCACTCAGCAAAACCCAGACAATATAAAACCACAGGACAAAAATTCAGTTCTTTAAACAAACTGCAAAGAAGAAAAAAAGAATGCACAAAAAGCCTAGAGCTGGAGCTGGGAAGTGGTGTGGTGATTAGAGGCGCTGGGTTCCCCCATGGCCGACCACAGTGTGAGTCCTGGACCTGACGGCTCGCTTCCTCACTTTCCCTTTCTCTCTCTCTCTGGTCAAATTAAAACATAATAAAAAAATAGAATTAAATAAATATTTTTTAAAAACGTAGAGCTTAAATGAAACTTAAATATATCAACTAATCAAAACATTTAACAATATGTGATCCCACACGACTGACTAAAGTTTGAGTCTTGGCCCTGGCAGCTTAAAAACGACACCAGGCACATATGCCTGCATGTGTGCCCCAAATCCTGGCAAGATGGAGACATGGAGGAAAAAGAATTGCGGCGTGGCCACTTCCCATTGAACAGTACTTTTTCTCTCTCTGGTGAGCGCATGTGTCCTCTAGCAATTAAAAAAAAAATGTGTGGAGGAACATCAGGGAGGCTCAATTTCCTGATTATCCAGTCTCCTCAGAAGATCACATCTTCCCAAAAGAATAAGAATGAACAGAAATATAAAGAAGCAACATTATTAAATAGGAATTATAAATATTAGAAGAAATAAAGATCGGCATGCTAAATAAAACTACAAAGAATGTCGTAATGATAAAAAAGGAGTGAATATTCATTTGAGCCCATAAAGCCCATAAATTCCCAATAAAGAATAGGATTATTGGGGCCAGTAGGTGGTGTGGTGGTTAAGGTGCTGAATTTCCACACACCTGACTGCAGTTCGAGTCCTGGACTTGGCAGCTTGAATATCATACCATGAATGTGTGTGCATGCCCAAAATCCCAAGAGAAGAGTGGAGAAGGGATTGCAGTGTGGCCATCCCCCCTGGGTTGGGGGGGTGATTTCTCACTTTCCCTCTCACTGTCTCTCTTGCTCTCTGGTAAGTGTACTCGCCCTATAGCAAAAACCTGAAAAAAAGAAAAAGAGGCATTATTAACATATTCAAAGCTAAATTATTTCAACAACTCTTAACATATAAAATACAAAAGCTGTTCAAGTATATTCCTTAGTTTAAATATGCATTTATAAAATATTAAGCTCTTCGGGACCAGTAGTTGGCTAGACTGCCATGTGGTTGACCGTGGTTTGAGTCCTGGACCCGGTGGCTTAAACTCAGCTCATCCAAGATTCTGAGAGGAAAATGGCAGAGAAGTGATTGCGGAGTAGCCATCCCCTCTGGGGGGTAATTTCTCATTTTCTGTCTGTCTTTCTGGCGCATGCACACGCCCTATAGCAAAAACCTCTCCAAAAAAAAAAAAAAAAAATTAAGATCTTCACTATACTTCAAATTAAAAAAAAATTTTTCCCCCCCCTGGGACCTGCAGATGGCATAATGATTCTATCACTAGACTCTCCTGTAGTCGATTGCAGTTCGAGTCCTGGACTCGGTTGCTTAAAAGTTTTTTCCTTGTTAACTTTTATTTATAAAATCCCAATGTGGTGAAAATTTTTCATTTTTCCTTTCCAAATCAATACTTACCTTTGATCCTTTCAGACAAATATTCCTGATTTGGTGTAAGGTCTAGATACTGCACAATTGTATTCAAGGTTGGAATGAGAGGGGCCTTGACCAGGGCGGCTTGTTTCAAGCTAGTAATACTAGCCTCTGTTAAAAATGAAACAGAGAATATCGGTTATTTTTCATGTAGGCCTCTAAAAGAACTTAACATGCTCTTTGCTGCCTGTAGGTGTTCACCCAGTCAGCGTGTCTTCCCTGATCACCCTTTCTCCAATTTCCCCCTTTTCCTTAAACGTTAATAAGAACACCCTCCCATGCTACTTTTTTCTGTTTAGCATCAATCACCTGTTTATAGCCTGTCTCGTTTATTAGAACGAAAGCTTAATGAGGGCAAAGATCTTAGTTATTTCTCTCCCTGCTGTATCCCTAATGTTTAGAACAATATCAAGCACAGAGTCCATACTCACTAGCTTTTGAAGGAATAAATGATAGCAGTGATAGATAGTTTATCTTAATTTGTATTATCTACTTCATAGACAACTTATCATTTCAGGTAAGGGAGAGCCAGATTTAAACACACACAACCCATCCGCCCCTTTCTGTAAAAGCCGGCAAATCCATTTTTGTAAATCCGTGAGGCTGACCCGCATGGGAAGGCTCTAGGTCTGCACTGGGACACCTCCCTAAGTATGTCAGCACACGTGCATGCCCATGATCTGGAGCTGGCTGAGGCTGGGGTGGGGTACAGTGTCAAGACCCTGTTGTGGGTGCTGTATCTCTTGCCCATGGAAGAAATACATAAGATTTTAAAAATTACATACATGCAATATATCTGTATTTCCTCAATTCCCTTCCAATCCACTTTTCATATTTCTTAAATTATAGTGTAACTTAAAATCAAGATATAAATATGTGTGTGTATATATGACACAAACTGTGTGTGTATTGTGTGTACACACACACACACATACACACACACACACACACACACACAGAGTTTATGTCATAGTATTCTCCAAAAGTAATAAATGTGACTTAACATTGACAATGGTTATCAATGAAAATAAAATTACAGGTGACAATTATTTTTTTTACATTTCTGTACTTCGTAAATTTTCTACAGTGAACACAGACTATTTTTATAGTCATAGAAACTCATTATTGTAATTTTTTTTAAAAGCCTATCACAAGTCCAGCAGGTGATGTGGTGGTTAAGGTGCTGGATTCCCACATGCTGAACGTGGTTCAAGTTCCAGACCCAGTGGCTTGAAAATGACAACAAACAGAAAAATAATTAATTTTTTTTGAAAAGTCTATCACAAAGGTAAAATGTTCTGAAAGATAAATAATGATCGCTCAGAAAGAAAGTTCAAAGAGAATAAGCACAGGTTCAAACATAATAACATACCACGACCCAGAAAGTACCCATTGTGGCTTTGAAGCCAGAAAATTCTGGTTTAAACCACTGCTCTGTGCAATGAGCAAGTTATTTAACCTCTGAGTCTAAGCCTCTCCCATAAAAACTGGCCAGTAACAGCCAGCTTTCAAGGTTAAAAGTGAACGTAGGTTAACTACATATGATGATGATGATGAAACACTTGGATACTCAATAAACGGACACTATGGGGATGCACATTTCTATCCTTAGTCCACAAACGAAGACTGATTATAGGATACCTAAAGTAAATGGCAAATGCTAATGTGTAATCCAAAGCACTTAACATATTTCCAGGAGGTAAAGGGTCTAAAAAACCATTTTCCTTAAGAAGATATACAAGTGACCAATAAACACATGAAAAGAGGTTCAATATCATTAAGCTCTGATCAAAGAAATGCAAGTCAATGAGATACCATTTCAAACACACTAGCTGACTATAAGAGACAGTATCAAGTGTTGCCGAGGGTGTAGAGGAACTAGAACTCTCATACACTGCTGGTGGGAAGATAAAATGATGCAGCTGCTTTAGGAAAGGCTCTGGCAGTTCCTCAAAATGTTAAGCACAGAGTTACTGGACCAGCTGGCAATTCCCCTTCTAGGCAGACACCCCAGAGAAATTAAATACGTGCCCACAAAAATGTGCACAACTGTTCAGAGCAGCATTATTTATAGGAACCAAAAATGGAAACAATTCAAATGCGAATCAACTGATGAATGGATAAAAATGTGGTAGATCCATTTTGAGTATTATTTGGCAGTATAAAACAGTGAAGTACTGATAAATGCTACAATGTGGATGAACCTTAAAAACATATTAAGAGAGAATCAGTCACCAAGGACCACATGTCACATGATTCCATTTATATGAAACATCCACAAAAGACCTATCTACAGACAAAGAAAAGAAACTGGTACTTGCAGGGGTAGGAGGGGATGTACGGGATGTGGGGGTGGCTGCTAAAGGGTATGGGGTTTCTTTTTTAGAGTTAAACATTTCTCTTGATTGTGGTAATGGCTACACAACCCAAACCTTTGGGTTGTACACTTTAAATGGGTGAATTATATGGGAAATAAATTAAATATATGTATGTATTTTTTTCTTTTTTTTTTTTTTTGCTATAGGGTACATGTGCTCGCCAGAAAGACAGAGAGACAGAAAGCGAGAAATCACCCCCAGGGGGGATGGCCATGCTGCAATCCCTTCTCCTCCATTCTCCTCTCAGGATCTTGGGTATGAGTTTAAGCCACCAGATCAGCGACTTGAACTGCATCCACAACATGGGTGTCCAGCGACATAGCCATTACTCCAACTGCTGATCCCAGGAAATAAATTATATTTTAATAAAGCTCTTACATTAAAAAAACTGTTATAGACATTTAGTTCTTTTTTTTTTTTTTTTTAAAGACTTATTTTATTTGACCAGAGAGGGATGAAGAGAGAGAAAGATAGAGGAAGGGGAAATGAGAAAGCAAGCTGCCAGGTCTGGGACTCAAATTATGGTTGGCCACATGGGAGTCCAGTGCCCTTAACCACCACACCACCTGCCAGTCCCAGTTTTTCGTTTTTACTTGACTTCACAATAACTTCAAGAAAACTGCTAAATAGCCCATTTTAAGAATAGCCCATTTTGCGTACTTGGCAGATTTACTGAAGGTAAACCCAATAATGGGCTCTGTTTTTACATACCTCCTATTTGTAGTTCTGGACAACCCATTCGTCTCATCTGCGTGCTGACAGACTCAATCTCTTGTACAAGTGGCACTAATATTGTCTCATTGATCCACTAGAAAGAAAGGAGGAAGAGATTTTGCATACATAATTCCAAAGTATTTATAAAATAGTTTCATTTTTCTAATATAAGCAACTCTAAGAATTTTTTTACTGTCTTGCACTTGAATATTAAGAGTCAAAGTATAAGAGAGTTAAGTAAATGTGCTATTAGAGTATAAATTAACTAAGTTCCATTCTTTCTTTCTTTTCTTTTTTTTTTTTTGCTAGGAGGATGACCATGCTGTAATCCCCAGTGAAGTTATAGTCTTAAATCACAGATGTCTATATTCTGTCTAAAGAAAGTATAAAACTTCCATTTGCGTGTTAAATTTGTCTTCGAATTCTTTTGAAAAATGTTTGCCACAGGATATGTGCACTTGCCAGAGAGACAGAGAGGGTGAAAGCAAGAAAGCACCCCCATGGGGCACGGTCACACTGCAATCTTCTCTTCCATCTGTCCTTCCTTTTGAGATTTTGGGCACGCAGGCACACATACCTAGTATGTTTTTCAAGCTGCCAAGTTCGGCACTCAAACTGCACAGACGGCCATGTGGGATCCAGTCACCTTAACCACCAAGCCATGGCCTAGTCCCTTAAATTTTTCTATAACTATTACACTTAGTTAAAAAGATGAAAATCTCCAGTTTACAGTTTAAGAGTAATTACTCACACATTTATTAATACAGTGTTTATAGGAGTCTGTGATAGGTAAAAAGTTGTTCAAACTAACATTTTTACTCTCAGCACTTATCCAATTCCCTAACCTTGTGAAGAGATAGCGATTTCTTTTTTGAAATCAGTCTGTGAACATTACTCTAGGGCTGGGAATCCCAGCTTCTATTTTCCATCGCTAACATCAAACTAATTCTGGGCTGTTAAGATGGGAAACTCCCTGTTTGGCTTGTCTGTGTCTTTGCAGCAGCTCCAAACACTGGCTTCTGTTTCCACGCTTTTATTTAACCATAAAATGAAAGGATGAAAAAAACGTTTCAGATTAAATACAAGTACACAATTCTTTAGAAACAATTCTGAATTAAAAAAAATGCTGAAAACGGAAAATATTTTTTGTAATCTATTCAACAAGGAAAGTTGATACATTGGCAAGACTTGAACTGAATTCACATGAAGTTATTAATAGACTTTATCCTACTTACTAGGACTATTCAGAGGCTTTGCTGCAGAAATATTAATGTGGTGATTACTGGGTGCTAACCAGTGTTATAGTTTGTATTGTATATACATATCATTTTTTTTAAAGTCCCAAAACTAAATTTCAGAATGCTGCAGCCAAAGGAATTCAGCTGAGGAACTGCATTGGTATTTCTTCTAAGTAGCTAATACTTTTGACCAAGGCTTTATATTTTAAAATATTAGCATTTTTAAAAAGAACTATTTATTGAGACCAGCAGTTGGCATAATGGCTAAGTTGCTGGACTCCCGGTGGACTGTGGTTCGAGTCCCAGACCCAGTGGCTTAAACTCACATCAGGTGCATGTGCGTGCGTGCCCAAGATCCTGAGAGGTGAATGAAGAAGGGATTGCAGTGTGGCTATGTCCCCTGGGGGGTGATTTCTTGCTTTCTGTCTCCCTGTTTCTCTCTTTCTGGTGAGCACATGGGCCCTATAGCACAAAACACCCCCCCCCAAAAAAAATTTATTTATTTTCGATTCCATTTCTTATTATCCTTTTTAAATTTGACCAGACAGAGAGAAAGGGAAAGTGAGAAAGCAAGCCGCCAGGTCTGGGACTCCAACCACAATTGGCCATGTGGGAGTCCAGTGCCTCTAACCACCCCACCACCTGCTGACTCACTGTTGTTTTTTGTTTTTGCTTTTGTTTTTTTAAGAAGTTTCTGCTTTAGGGTGCATGTGCTTGCAGTGGGAAGAGAGAGAGAAAGAGACAGTGAGAAGGAAAGTGAGAAGCCCCCTCCCCACTCCAGGCAGATGGTCACACTACAATCCCTTCTCCATTCTCCTCCTGGGATCTTGGGCACACACCTATCCACACATGTCTGTCATGAGTTTCAAGCCATCAGGTCCAGGAATCGAACTGTGGTCAGCCATGTGGGAGTCCAGCGACATAGCAGTTACACCATCTGCTGCTCCCAACATTAGCATTTTTAGCTGGTCTATAACTGGAAATACAAGAGTATATAGTTCTAGGGCATTATGTCACTTGTTCTTTCTTTCCACATTTATTGTATGCTTCTCACCTGCCAACCACTCTTTGGCTACAACAAAATTACCTAAGGTTAGAGATTCAAGCCTCACTCCCAATACACTTGACTGAGTAGTTCTAGGGCTGGGCTCAGGGATTTTTATTTCTAAAATGCCACTTGGGTTTCTGGTTCAAGAAAGTAGGCTATGATTTTTTGCCCCTCCCTCTTAATACCATACCTGAATCATCATAAAAGAGTAAAAAATATGTACGATGGATTTCAGTGAAGTTCTAGAAGATGTGGAGGGGATGAATGAGTGCTGAAGATACAACAGTGAAAGCAGTAGCAGTCTCCACAGGATCTATATGGAGCCGTCAGCAGAAGGGACCAGTCTGTCCACCAGAACTCAGGACACGTGGGAACCAGAGAGGGGGAGGAAGAGAACCAGCTGACAAGGGAACTAACTAACTTTGGAGAATGCACCTCCAGGCAAAAGATTAGGGTTCTTCTCTTTAAAAAAA
>NW_006160129.1:1406453-1414289 GCF_000334495.1 Tupaia belangeri chinensis
TATATTCTGAAGTAGCTTCAAGCACTTACTACCTTATCTCCCTAACTCACGTTTTCTGTGAGCACCCCATTTTAATTTCCCTCACAATTCTAGGTACATAATAGGTTATGACATAAAAACTGAAATACAAAACAGAAAAGTTGAGAAGGGGAAGATCTTAACAATTAAACATATTGTCTTTTCTCATCTGAAAATACACTGATTTGCTAAATATGGAGGCAAAAAACCTCCCACAAAAATGGACAACATAAAACAATGTCATGTTTATAACTATATTAAGGTACCATTCATATGGTACTTTTTGTAATAACTAATTCTCTCTCTCTCATTTTTTTTTGGAGAGGTTTTTGCTTTTGGGTATGTGTGCTCGCCAGAAAGACAGAGACAGAGAGACAGAAAGTGAGAAAACACCCCTCCTGCGCGGCTGGCCATGTCAGAATCCCTTCTCCTCCATTTTGTCACAATCCCTTCTCCTCCATTTTCTCCTCGGGATCTTGGGCACACATGCACATGCACCCAGCGTGAGTTTAAGCCGCCAGGTCCGGGACTTGTACCGCGGCTGACTACATGGGAGTCCAGCGATACAGCCGTTATGCCAACTGCTGGTCCCAACTAATTCTAATATTCTAATAACATACCTTGTATATTAACAGGCAGTAATACTGTTCAACTAGTAATGTCAGAACTTACATTTCTGAACTTAGCTGTCCAGGAATCCATATGATCAAGAAGCTGTCTATTCATAGTCACTCTTGCCCAAACCTATTAAAAATATGTTTAAAATAAATAAACATTTAGTGAGGGAAAATCTTGCCAGAAATCATCTTTCCCCACCCTTAAAAATATTTGATAAACTTTGAAAAATACCTTCATAAACATCAACATCCATCTAAATAACATTCATTACTTTTCTTACTTCCTGCTTGTGGCTGCTGTGGTTAGATATATCTTTAGAAGTTCCCAATGTTAGTATGTTAAAGAATATTTTTCTTACTTCTAAGAACAAATTAAAAGCCCCATATTTGTATTAAACTGATGAAGTTACAATCTGCCCAATGTTCTAATGCAAATGTATTTTAAAAGCAAGAGCCCTGTATATATTAAGTACAATTAGACACAAGAGAGCCTTTGTATAAAGAGTGTAGAAAAATGTTTCAGGCGGGGCACTAATGTCAACTACAGAGTAACATGTACAATATAATTTACTTTTAGGTACACAAAGTCAGACAGGAGCCTTTCCACTGTTTAATGTATGCCAGATTTATATGTTTCTGTGCAATAAAAGTGGTGATTACCAGGGAAAAACAAGTTCCAGGAGTAGAAGACTTACTAGCAATCTGTAAATCATAAATGTTAAGTCATTTTTATTTTCCATTTACCTCTTCTGCAGCTTGCTTAGAACTGAGATCAGCTTCATCTTTGTTAGCACACGGGGCCTGAGACCTACAGGCAAGTTGATACTGAAACTTCTTTAAAGTTTGGGCGTAATCCCCCATGGAGCGACTGTAGTTCCAGAACGTGGGACTGGTGGAAGGAGAGGCCGAATCTGGGCTCCCTACAAGGATGAATTTAAACAGTACCAGTCTGTTATGGTGATTTTTACATTTCACGTCCGGGTACTTAGGTACCAGACAATGGCAATTAAGGAACCAGAAGACAAAGGCTCAGAGGACGTCTCTCTTTTCTTCTCCCCAACATTACCTTCTCGTTAGAGAACATGGACTGCTTGTGTTAAAACTTAGATCATTTTCTGGACAGTGTCCACTTAAGAGTCAAAAGAACTGTAAGCAATCAAAAGTGTCTGTTTATTTTTGTTGTAAAATGAGGCTTGTTTCATGTTCCAAGAGTTTT
This sequence comes from Tupaia belangeri chinensis, assembly GCF_000334495.1. NCBI lineage: Eukaryota > Metazoa > Chordata > Mammalia > Scandentia > Tupaiidae > Tupaia > Tupaia belangeri. Next base: position 1,408,305 of record NW_006160129.1, read on the forward strand.
AAATAACTCAGATGTGAAAGACAAATTTCTTCAATAAATAGGCTAAACAAATTTCTTGCTTGAACTTTTTTTTTTAAAAGAATTATTTTACTTTATTTATTAATTTATATTTGACCAAAGAGGGATAGAATGAGAGAGAAAGTGAGAAAGCAAGCCACCATGTATGGACTTGAACCACAGTCGGCCATGTGGGAATCCAGTGTCCTTAACCACCATGCCACCAGCTGGCTCTGAACATTAATTTTTTTTTTTTTTTTAAGAGAGATTTTTGCTATAGGGTGTGTGCACTTGCCAGAGACACAGAGAGAGACAGAAAGTGAGAAATCACCCCTTGGGGGGGGGATGGTCATGCCATAATCTCTTTTCCTCCATTCTCCTCTTGGGATTTGGAATGCCTGGTTTGAGTTTTAAGCTGCTGGGTCTAAGACTTGAACTGTGGTTGACTATGTGGGAGTCCAGTGACATAATCATTATGCCATCTGCTGCTAAAGAACTTTTTTTTCTTAGTTTGTTATAGGGTATGTGTGTCCTCGCCAGACAGAGAGAGAGAAAGAGAGAGAGAGAGAGAGAGGGAGAGAAAGAGAGAGACAGACAGACAGAGAGAGAGAGGGAGAGAGAAGGAAAGTGAGCAGTCACCGCTTCGGGGGGATTGCCAAATGTCACACATCTCTTCTTCATTGTCCTCTCGAGATTTTGGGCATATATGCAGTTCTACCTGGTATAATTTTCAAGCCACTAGGTCTGGGACTGGAATGGTGAAATTGGCCATGAGAGACCCAGCCACCCTAACCTCCATGCCACCTGCTGGCCCACTTGCTTGAATTTTTAAAAGCCGCTCTCCTAAATGGGATAATTAAGCTTCCTAGGATTAAACTATATACTCTGGCCCATAGGCTAAACCATACTGTATTTTGTTGAATAGCCTGTACAAATTCCTTTGTTATATTAAAAGACAATTTGATGACAGTATTTCTAAATTTATTAAGTATTTACCTTTAGAAAATGTAAAGATGTTACACGTAGGAATCTACTACTACAGAGGCATCTATAAGAGTAGGGACATACTTCAAGGTAACAGATCGTCTCTTTCCAAATATTAACAGAATTTGAGCCTCTCGAGGGCAAGAAGTATTTCTCCCCTAGCATACTACACAGTACCTCAATAAAATTTTCAATGACCTACAATACTCAAAGAAGGTTTATTTTTTCACAGCTTAACTGATACTAAAAAAAAAAAAAAAATCAATTGATACTTTATACTCACACACAAAAATCACAAACAGAAATTAGTCCTTTTTTTAAATCCTAGAATTTCTAAAAGGCGTGACTGAGAAATAATGATGGTTACAGGCACAAAGAATCAGAGAAGGGATATGTCGCAACATTTTGATTCACCAAAACCTTTAAGTCAGCCAATTGCTAGTAGGTTTGGAAAATGTAGTATGTTTCATGAAGCATAAAAATAAGTAGTATGGGGAACCAGAAGTTAGCGTAATGGCTATGTCGCTGGATTCCCACGTAGTCGACCGCGGTTCGTGTCCCGGACCCGGTGGCTTAAAACTCACGCCGGGCACGTGTGCGTGCGTGCCCAAGATCCCGAGAGGAGAATGGAGGAGAAGGGATTGCGGCGTGACCATCCCCCCTGGGGGGTGATTTCTCGCTTTCTGTCTCTATGTCTCTCTCTGTCTGTCTGGCGAGCGCACGCGCCCTACAGTGAAAATCTCTCCAAAAAAAAAAAAAAAAGTAGTATGGATCATTAAAAATATACTTTGTATGAAGAGAAATTTCTAAGTAGTATTTCTTTTTTGCTGCTTTGTTTTTAGATTTTTTTTTTTGTCACAGGGTACATGTGTTCTGGAGTGACATGGAGACATAGAAATCACTCTCCAGGGGTGACGGCATGCCATAATCACTACTTCATTCTTCTCTAGGGCTTTTTTTTTTTTTTTAATTTAAGGTTTTGCCATAGGACACACGTGCTTGCCAAAGAGAGATAGACACAGAGCGAGTGAAAGTGAGAAATCACGCTAGGAGGGGATGGCCACCCTGCAATCCCTTCTCCTCTTGGGATTTTGGGGATGCACAAATCCACACCCAGCATGATTTTAAAGCTGCCAGGTTTGAGACTTGAATCATGGAGTTGGCCATGTGGGATCTACCACCTTAACCATGACACCACTTACTGACCCTCCAAGTAGTACTTTTGACAAGACAGATAGCAATGCATTAATGTCAAGAAAAGGAAGATGCAAACCAACATAAACGATTCAGTAATAGTCAGGAACATCACAATAGAACAAGGTTATCCTATTTTCTTTTTCCTTTTTTCCTTTTTTTTGCTATAGGGAATGTGTGCTCACCAGAAAGACAAGAGACAGACAGAGAGACAGAAAGTGAGAAATCAACCCCAGGGGGTTGGCCATGCAGCAATCCCTTCTCCTCCATTTTACTCTTGGGATCTTGGGCATACATGCACACACGCCCGACATGAGTTTAAGCCACCGGGTCTGGGACTCAATCTGTGGTTGACTACGTGGGAGTCCAGCAATGTAGCCATTATGCCATCCGCTGGTACCTATTTATATATATATATATATATACACACACACACACACACATATATATGTGTATATATATATATGTATATGTATATGTCTGTGTGTATATATATATATGTGTGTGTGTATATATATATATTTTTTTTTGAGAGGTTTTTTGCTATAGGGCGTGTGTGCTCACCAGACAGACAGAGACAGAGAGAAAGAAAGTGAGAAATCACCCCCCAGGGGGGATGGTCATGCCGCAATCCCTTCTCCTCCATTCTCCTCTCGGGATCTTGGGCACGCACGCACATGTGCCTGGCGTGAGTTTTAAGCCAAGAGGTCCAGGATGTGAACTGTGGTTGACTATGTGGGAGTCCAGAGACATAGCCATTACGCTTAACTGCTGGTCCCCCCGCTGGTACCTATTTTCATTAATCATTTTGACTATTAGCTTTAAGAATGAATCAAACTTTATGAAAAAAAAAAAAAGGAAAAAGAAAATAAACTGAGAAGTTTCAATGAAGATTGGCTTTAGAGGGCCAGTTGGGCAGGGGGCAAAGTGGAGCCTTTCTATATCTAGTACCAGTATCAGTACCAACAAAACAGCACAGAATACGTAGCTGGAAAACTTCAAAAACCTAAGATTCAAAGTGCGTAGATTTGGAAATCTGCTAACGTAGTAAATGAGATCAGCTGAAATATATCCCACTACAAAGATCCAAGAATGTAAAATAAAACACATCACTGAGCCAGCAGAAGCCGTGGTGGTTAAGGTGCTGGATCCCACATGGCCAACTTTGCAGTTCAAGTCTCAAACCCAGACACTTGAAAATCACGCTGGGTACGTGTGGGTGAGTGACCAAAATCCTAAGAGGAAAATGGAAGAGAAGGAATTATGACATGGCCATCCTTCGGGCAGGTGATTTCTCACGTTCCCTCTGTTTCTGTCTCTCTCTGGCTAGTGCACATACCCTATGGCCAAACAACAACAAAAACCTGTAAGTTATTTGAATGAATAATGGACTTTTTAAGAAAGCAAGGGTATGAATAAGCCAGCGACTAAATATCAAGAGGCTGTTCTAGAGAATTTTGGAGGCCTTGAGAAATCGACTTGAATTTCGGTGCACAGGTGGGAAATGGAAATAAGGATTCGGGCTCTGGAGAGCTGGATTGAGACCTTTCTCTTACCTGGACCCTCTGCTCCTGATGAGTTTTCAAGGTCCACATTCTCAGTGGATAAGAAAAAAAAAAATCTGTCCACTGGCACCAAGAGACAAAAGAAGCTTGCCTGTCTTAGGTTGTGGGAGATTAAAAAAAAAACAAAAACCTGGTATCTTCAATTATAGATTCCTCTGCATGGTTTACAGTGCCCATTTACATCGCCTCTGAAGTCTGGGCATCTCCAAGCCTGGAAACTATTTCAATTAGTTCAGAGTCAGTGATACTCCTTAAGGCACCTGACAACAGCAAATACAAAACAGCTAGAAAGGAACAAGGCTTCCATCCAGCTGGCTTAGGACACACAAAGCCCAGATGAAACTCCACTGAAGAAAAGCTTTCCAGAAACAAAACCTACATAAATTACAGGGAACCCTGCTTTGAGCCCGACACTCAGCAAGACAGTATTTAACCTGCAAGAACTTCAGCTAACTGAACTACTGAACAATAACTTTTTCAAAGTATATTTAAGGGACCAGCAGGTGGTGTGGTGTTTAAGGCACTGGACTTCCAGATGGCTGACCATGGTTCGAGTCCTGGACCTGGTAGTTTGCTTTCTCACTTTCCCTCTCTCTCTCTCTTTTTTTTTTTGGAGAGGTTTTCACTGTAGGGCGTGTGCACTGGCCAGACAGACAGAGAGAGAGACATAGAGACAGAAAGCAAGAAATCACCCCCCCAGGGGGGATGGTCACGCCGCAATCCCTTCTCCTCCATTCTCCTCTCGGGATCTTGGGCACGCACGCACACACGCCTGGCGTGAGTTTTAAGCCAAGAGGTCCAGGATGTGAACTGTGGTTGACTATGTGGGAGTCCAGAGACATAGCCATTACGCTTAACTGCTGGTCCCCCCGCTGGTACCTATTTTCATTAATCATTTTGACTATTAGCTTTAAGAATGAATCAAACTTTATGAAAACAAAAAAAAGGAAAAAAAAAAAAAAAAAGACAAGTGTTGGCGGGGCTGTGGTGAAAGGGGAACTCTCTTTCACTGCTGGTGGGAATATAAATTGGTCCAGCCACTGTGGAGAACAATTTGGAGATTCCTCAAAAAACCTAAGATTCAAAGTGCGTAGATTTGGAAATCTGCTAACGTAGTAAATGAGATCAGCTGAAATATATCCCACTACAAAGATCCAAGAATGTAAAATAAAACACATCACTGAGCCAGCAGAAGCCGTGGTGGTTAAGGTGCTGGATCCCACATGGCCAACTCTGCAGTTCAAGTCTCAAACCCAGACACTTGAAAATCACGCTGGGTACGTGTGGGTGAGTGACCAAAATCCTAAGAGGAAAATGGAAGAGAAGGAATTATGACATGGCCATCCTTCGGGCAGGTGATTTCTCACGTTCCCTCTGTTTCTGTCTCTCTCTGGCTAGTGCACATACCCTATGGCCAAACAACAACAAAAACCTGTAAGTTATTTGAATGAATAATGGACTTTTTAAGAAAGCAAGGGTATGAATAAGCCAGCGACTAAATATCAAGAGGCTGTTCTAGAGAATTTTGGAGGCCTTGAGAAATCGACTTGAATTTCGGTGCACAGGTGGGAAATGGAAATAAGGATTCGGGCTCTGGAGAGCTGGATTGAGACCTTTCTCTTACCTGGACCCTCTGCTCCTGATGAGTTTTCAAGGTCCACATTCTCAGTGGATAAGAAAAAAAAAAATCTGTCCACTGGCACCAAGAGACAAAAGAAGCTTGCCTGTCTTAGGTTGTGGGAGATTAAAAAAAAAACAAAAACCTGGTATCTTCAATTATAGATTCCTCTGCATGGTTTACAGTGCCCATTTACATCGCCTCTGAAGTCTGGGCATCTCCAAGCCTGGAAACTATTTCAATTAGTTCAGAGTCAGTGATACTCCTTAAGGCACCTGACAACAGCAAATACAAAACAGCTAGAAAGGAACAAGGCTTCCATCCAGCTGGCTTAGGACACACAAAGCCCAGATGAAACTCCACTGAAGAAAAGCTTTCCAGAAACAAAACCTACATAAATTACAGGGAACCCTGCTTTGAGCCCGACACTCAGCAAGACAGTATTTAACCTGCAAGAACTTCAGCTAACTGAACTACTGAACAATAACTTTTTCAAAGTATATTTAAGGGACCAGCAGGTGGTGTGGTGTTTAAGGCACTGGACTTCCAGATGGCTGACCATGGTTCGAGTCCTGGACCTGGTAGTTTGCTTTCTCACTTTCCCTCTCTCTCTCTCTTTTTTTTTTT
>NW_006160129.1:1414389-1414965 GCF_000334495.1 Tupaia belangeri chinensis
TCCCTTCTCCTCCATTCTCCTCTCGGGATCTTGGGCACGCACGCACACACGCCCGGCTTGAGTTTTAAGCCACCAGGTCTGGGACACGAACTGCGGTCGACTACGTGGGAGTCCAGCGACAAAGCCATTCCGCTAACTGCGGGTTCCCATCTCTCTCTCTCTTTCTCACTCTGGTGAGTGCACATGCCTATAGCAAATAACAAAATAATAATACAAAAAATAAAATGAAATAAATAATTATTTTTTAAAAAGTGTGACCAGCAGATGACATAATGGTTATATTGCTGGACTCCTATGTAGTTCACTGCGGTTCAAGTCCTGGGCCCATTGGCTTAATACTCAAGCCGGGCATTTGCTGACAATAACATGTTTGCTGATGTGCTTGATTGAGACAATATAGTGTACTCTGGATGGAAAATCTCATTTTGTATGCTGTAATGATGTACAGTGAATGAATGCAAATAAATAAATTGAAAAACAAACAAACAAACAAACAAACAAAAACTCAAGCTGGGTACATATGCGTGTGTGTCCAAAATCCTGAGAGGAGAATGGAGGAGAAGGGATAGTGGTGTG
>NW_006160129.1:1415053-1428549 GCF_000334495.1 Tupaia belangeri chinensis
AAAAAAAAAAAAAAAAAGAACAAAATCTCAAGAGTCAATAATGAGTTAAACAACAGTTTAGACAATGCTATAGAAAAAGCTCACTGTGAGTCCCAAGTGACTAAACAAACAAACATTGGATTGTCAGAAAAGTCATGATGTATTTTTTTCTACGTTTTTCTGTGCAAAAATGAATCATGATTTTTCTGACAACCCAATAAATAAAATTGGGGTGAAGGGTAAAACAAAATGCTTTCTTTTAGAGGAAAATGCCAACCTATCAAACATAGAGAAATGAAAGCACAGTCCCTTATCGTCTGACGAAGGAGGGACGTTCTGAGAAATGCATTCTTAGGCGATTTTGCCTTTGTGCACACAACACAGAGCACACTCATGGAAACCTCCACGGCACGGTCTGCCGCACACCTAGGCAACATGGCACAGCTTACTGCGATCTCACGGGACCACCGCTGAGCATGTGGTTGTCCTTGACTAGGAAAGAAAGCCTCCATCTGCAAGGCAGAGCTCATCAGTGGATGCTAAAGCCACGAGGTGAAATGCTGCCGGGAGAATAGGATACAAAAAGAAAAGCTATTATGAAGAAATCTGGTTGCTGTCACCTTGACCAAGTGATCCAACAAAGAGACAAAACAGTATCTTGTGTCTCCTGATGCACTACACTGGAAGGAACATGCCACTGCTAAGCTGTATTTTTGCCAGAAAACATTAAGCCTGTATCTAATAATGACAAAATTATCAAATAAATTTAGGTTTGCAGAATAAAAGCCTGATCTCTCCAAAATGTAAATGTCGTATAAGATAAACAAACAAACATATAAGAACACATGAATGATCTGGATTAAAGAGGACAACAGGGGAGCTGGCAGGTGGTGTGGTGTTTAAGGGGGCTGGACTCCCACATGGCTGACACTGGTTCAATTCCTGGATCTGGCAGCTTGCTTTCTCTCTCACTCTATCACCCTCTCTCTCTCTCGCTCTGTCTCTCTCTAGTCAAATTAAAATAAATAAAAAAATAAAGTTAAATAAAAAATAATTAAAAAAAAAAAGAAGAAGACAAAAGGGCCAGCTACTATGGCACGTTGGTAATACACTGCTCAAGGGAAGCCAGATACCACATGGTGGATGAGCTTCGAATCCCTGACCAAGTGAGCCTGGCACATGCAGAGCATGTGTCCTAGTGCCCCAGTCACTGACAGGCTGAGGGAAGGGGATTGTGGTGTGAATGGACTCTGTGGAGGGGGCTCACTTGTCTCTCTCTGTGTTCATCTACCTCCCTCTCCTTCTCCTTCTCACATGCACATGCTCTATCATGAAAAAAGAAGAATGAACAAAAAAAAAAAGACAAAAAGCAGGACAACTAAATGCAATATGTGACCCTTGTCTGGATCTTTTATCAGTAAAAGAAAAGAGCCACAAAAGTGTGTGTGAGAGAGGATCTGAGCGCCTAGGTCCCCACTATTGGAGAAAGGATATCACACGGGGAGGACGGAGGCTAGAGTGACATGGCTGGACTAGAATGGGAAATATTAGTAAGAACTCATGATTTTTTTTTCCTCTTTTTTTTTTTTAAGCGGGGGAGGGGGAGAGGAATTAGGAATGAGGTTTTTTTTGACAGGTTTTTGCTATTGAGCACACATGCTCACCAGAAAGAGAGATAGGAAGTGAGAAATCATCCCCCAGGGGGGATGGCCACACTGCAATCCCTTCTCTTCCATTCTCCTCCCAGGATCTTGGGCACGCATGCACACGTGCCCAGCGTGAGTTTAAGCCACCAGGTACGGGATGTGAACCACGGTCGACTACATGGGAGTCCAGCGACATAGCCATTATGCTAACTGCTGGTCCCAAACTCATGACTTTTAAATATATAAAGATGAATGGAGAAATACATACAGAATGTGTTTATATTCACCTGTGCATGTACATACATATGCATGTTTATGTATATATGGGTTACACAGCTACATGCTTACAGCATCCTTACATGTAAGGATATTTCAGTTACAACAGCATACCAAGTGCCTAAATACTATCTTTTTTAAAAAAATTATTTTTAAGAATTCTTTATTTTATTTGCTATTATTATTATTCAATCTGAGCCGAGAGTCAGAGAGACATAGGACAGTAAGAAAGCAAGCTGCCAGGTCTGGGAATCAAACCATGGTTTGGCCATGTGGGAGCCCAGCATCTTAACTGTCGTATCACCTGCTGGCCTGCAAAAGCTTCTTTTTCTCTTTTAACCATTACTTATTTAAATTGATTTAGTTATTGTTGTTTTTAAAAAATGTGCTATAGGGCACAGGTGCTCACCAGAGAAGAGAGCTGGAGAGAGAGAGGAGGAAAGTGAGAAATCAAGCCGGGAGGTCAGGGACTCAGACGGCAGTCAGCTCTGTGGGAGTCTAGCACCTTAATCACACTACCTGTTGGTCCCTGCAAATACTAACTTCTAAATACCATTCTCTATTGAAAGTAATCAGGGTTCCCTGGAGAACAGACTGACTCTAGAGCCAGCCAGGGAATGTACAAGATGAGCCTGGACCTTTGTTTGGCACTAGCAAGTGGGGAAAAAAACTGAAAGGTGCTTAAAGAATGATAGTGTCATGTCAAAAAGAACATAGAAACCAGCTTAAAGAGGATCACACTAGCTAAATTTGGGACACTCTAACCCTCAAAATAAATGATATAATCAGGGAGAGAAAAAGCTTTGTCAACAGTAGAATAACAACAAAAAATGTAAAAGGTTGGGACCAGCAGTTAGCGTAATGGCTATGTCGCTGGACTCCCATGTAGTCAACTGTGGTTCGCGTCCCGGACCTGGTGGCTTAAATTCACGCTGGGCGCGTGTGCGTGTGTGCCCAAGATCCCAAGAGGAGAAGGGATTGCGGCATGGCCATCCCCCCTGGGGGGTGATTTCTCACTTTCTGTCTCTCTGTCTGTCTAGTGAGTGCATGTGCCCTATAGAAAAAACAAAACAAAACAAAACAAAACTCTTAAAAAAAAAAGTAAAAGGTATTGTACAGCAACGTGAACATAATTAATGTAAGTGAAGCATACACTTGAAAATGGTTAAAAGCTTTATCTTTTCTATATTTTCCTACAATAAAAAAATAAAAGAGATAAATATAGAAGGAATGATACAATTAGAAAGTCCCCGTGACGACCAACACATAATAATTAATTTTATGGATTGTTGGAAAAGTCATGACATTACTTTCCTATGCAAAAATGCATCACAACTTTTCTGAAAATGCAATAAACAGAAATCTTAAAAAATATTAAAACTAGTAAACCAGCTTGATGAGGGACAGGATTATTACTATTACTTTTTGGCTTTGTTTTGTTTCGTTTTTTTAGAGATTTTTACTATAGAGTGCATGCTCTCACCAGAGAGACAGACAGAAAGTGAGAAATCACCCCCAGGCCTCACCACAATCCCTTTTCCTCCATTCTCCTCTTGGGATTTAGGGCATGTACACACAAGTGCCCAGCGATGAATTTTAAGCTGCAATGTCCAGGACTCAAACTGCGGTCAGTTACGCGCAAGTCCAGTGCCTTAAGCACCTGGTGGTCACAAGAGTGGTATTATTTATGTAATCTGACAGGAACTCCCTAGAAAGTACTTAGCAATTATAAATTATTTGTACAACGTATCATTAAGTAATTTAGGTAATTAAACCTAAAACTAAGAGCATATAATGGTTAAAAGTATAGAGGTGGGGGGACCAGCAGATGGTGTAATGGCTATGTCGCTGGAATCCCATATAGTTGACCATGGTTTGAGTCCTGGACCCGGAGGCTTAAACTCACATACCCGGCAGGCGCATGTGCGTACGTGCCCAAGAGACTGGAGGAGAAGGAACTGTGGCGTGGCCATCCCCCCTGCGGGGCGGTTTCTCGCTTTCTGTCTCTCTGTCTCTCACTGTCTTTCTGGTGAGCGTACACGCCCTATAGCAAAAACCTCACCAAAAAAAAGAGTATAGAGGTGGGGACCAGCAGGTGGTGTAATAACTATGTCACTGGACTCCCACATGGTTGAGCGTGGTTCCAGTCCTGGACCTGGTGGCTTGGAACTCATGCCAGTGCATGTGCGTGTGTGCCTAAGATCCTGAGGGAGAATAGAGAAGAAGGAATTGCAGCGTGGCCATCCCCCCGGGGGGTGATTTCTCACTGTCTGTCTGTCTGTCTCTATCTTCCCAGCGAGTGCATGCACCCTATAGCAAAATTCTCTCAAAAAAAAAAAAAAAAACAAAATTTCACCAAAAAAAAAAAAAAAAAAAAAAAAGTATAGCGAAGAACACAGATATACGAGGTAAAAATTAACCAAAAGGAAATTAATATAGCTGTATCGATGTCAGATAAATAGATCTTAAAGCAAAAAGCCAGAAATAAAGATAAAGGGCATAATTCATCAGGATGATATTAATAATTCTGGAGCTAGCCAGTGGCATGGTAGTGAAGGGAGCTGGGCCTTATGTATCTGACTGTTCAGTTAAGTCTCAGACTTGGCAGCTTGGGTGCAAGCTGGGTGCTTGGGTACACTGGCTGCGTGTGCTTGCATGCCAAAATTATGAGAGGAGAATGGAGTCAGTATTGGGGTGTGGCTATCCCTCTCTCACCCTCTCTCTCAAGCTCTATGACCTGTAGCAAATTAAAAAAAAAAAGAAAAAAAAAATCTGGGCCAGGTAGCAAATTAAAAAAAAAAAAAAAATTGGAAAAAAATCTGGGCCAGCAGGTGGTATGGTGGTTAAGGTACTAGACTCCCATATGACCCACAACAGTTTGAGTCCCAGAGCCGGCAGCTTGATTTCTCACTTTCCCTTTCTCTCTCTCTCGTCAAATTAATCAAATAATAAATAAAATAAAATGATTCTTGGGACCAGCAGATGGTGTAATGGTTATGTTGCTGGATTCCCACACATGGTTGACAGTGGTTTGAGTCCTGGACCCGGTGGGTCTCACACCAAGCGCATGCATGCCCATTCCCGCCTACGAGGGTGATATCTCCCTTTCTGTCTCTCTGGCAAGTGCACATGCCCTATAGCAAAAAAAAAAAAAAAATCTCTCAAAGAAAAAAATTCTTTAAAAAAAGTAAAAAAAAAAAATCTTAACACACAAGCGTAATATAATCTCACATACATTTAGCAAATTTGATAGAATTACAAGAAATCATTCAATGGGAGACAATGGGAGACAATGAGTGGGAACTTTCACATGCTTTCTTAATAACTGGTAGAGCAGATAAAAACTAGTAACATGAAGAATTTAAAAATGGGCTGGCAGGTGGTGTGGTGGTTGAAGCTCTGGACTTGCACATGGCCGACTGTGATTCTAGTCCTGGACCTGAAGTAGCTTGCTTTCTTACTTTCTTTCTCTTTCTGTTTCTTTCTCTCTGGCGAGTGCACATGCCCTGAAGCAAACTAAAAAATAATGATGATAAATAAAATTAAGTAATTCTTTTAAAAAATCCTAGGTGTATAAATGCAAATTCATTAAAAGAATTTAAAAACATCCTTAAGAAGCTTACCACAATGAGCAATTATAGACCCTAAAATTTAGAGACCATGCATCTTTTCAATGTACCAAAAACTATTTACAAAAAATGATCATAGCAGGCCTCAAAAGTCAAGACTCAGAAAAAAGAAAGAAAAAACAAAAATTTACAGGTGCTGATCAGAATCTCTTACCCTTGTACAATTAACTTATGGGGGGAGGGGCAGATAATCAGACTTATTTTTGGGGGGAGAGGTTTTTGCTATAGGGCATGTGCGCTTGCCAGAAAGACAGAGAGAGACAAAGAGACAGAGAGACAGAAAGCGAGAAATCACTCCCCAGGGGGGATGGCCAAGCTACGCTACAATTCCTTCTCCTCCATTCTCCTCTTGGACTCTTGGGCACACGCGCCTGGCATGAGTTTAAGCCACAGGGTCTGGGTCTCAAACTGTGGTTGACTACATGGGAGTCCAGTGAGGTAGCCATTACGCTATCTGCTGATCCCAGTAAAGAGACTTCTTGAGTTTCAAAATTAAAAAACAACATTGGCCAGCCTGTGGTGTGGTGACAGATGTAGCCGGATCCCACATTGCTGACTGTGAGGTTTAAGTCCCAGATCCAGCGACTTGAAAAACACACCCAGACCATGTGCAAGTATGCCCAAAATCCCAAGAGGAGAATGAAAGAGAGAGACTGTGGTGGCATGGCCAACCCCTCAGGGTGTTTTTTTCTCACTCATTGATGAGATCAAATACACTAGAGCAAGCCTAAACTAAATAAATGCAACACCAATAACACTTCCAAACAATTATGATAACACTTCTAAATAACTCATATATGTCTAAGCAAAAATAAACACAAAGTCACAGTGTCTGCATATCACCAAGCTGCACAGCGGGTACACAGGTTGTTCTCTGTATTATACTGAATATAATTTTCCACAGACTTAAAATATTTCAAAATTTCAAAAAACAAAAAAGCATGTATCAAAATTAACAAGATAATATTGATTTGTTTCTTTGACATCTGTGGCACTTACAAGCAAAATTAAATGAAAAATCAGAGGAAAGATTCCAAACAGCACAAAGAGCCACGGTCCAATAACCGGCTTCTCACCATAGCCACCTTCAGTACCTAACGTGCTGTCTGCAGAAGTTCCTCGGGGAGGAAAAATCATTACTCAGCTCAATAACTTAATTTGGTTTCAAATAATTGATTTTGTAATAATCAAATCTACCCCAAATAGCTTAAGATTTGCTCACACTGTTTCCCAAGGTAAACTACAGGCTTGAAGAAAATGCTAAAAAACAAGTTTAAGTATTCTGTATAATGGCAGCACTTCTAGTTAAAGTAAAAAACATGCTCTTTCCTTCATTCAGCCCAGCCACACCAACCTTCCAAAGAGCTACCTGAAAAGAGGCAGCTACCATTTGAATAAGCTTTGCTATGTGGTCCTTCAAAGATACTCTACAGCCTCAACTTTAAGTAGAAATTATTACATTATTCGAAAAATGCTTTCAATCTTACCGTAGATGAGGTTCATGATTTCTCAGTTCTGCTATATTTTACTCCTTAAGTTTGGTGACCTTAATTCTAACTGCATAAAACTATATTACATATAAAGTAAAACAAAAATTCATTTCTCTCCTAAGCTACTCAAGAAACTTAAAATTTACATACAGGTATCAAAATAATGAAAATGACAGGTTAGGGATCATATAAAGGAACATTAAAAATATCCATATTAGGTATAAATCAGATATATGTGTACCCAGCTTCACTCTATGCTGTTTCTCTTCTTCACTTCTAAGAAAGGTGTCAAGAGTCCGGAGGTCCGTCATGTAGTCTTCCTTGTCAGTAGGTGAGTTATAGACGGTGGGTGAAGACCGGTAGCGAGACCGCAACCCACTGCTCTCCACTGGCCCAACAGTGGCAGGGTAAGGAGAAGGAGGAGAGGGACTGAAGCTTGCCAACTGTACAAAATAAAAGAACTTTATTTTATTCTTCTTGAATTGATTTTTGACTTTTAAAAAATACCCCTAGGAAATGGCCAAAATCCAGAATACAAGCAGCACCAAGTGCTGGTGAGGCTGTGGAACAACAGGCCCTCCCATTCATTGCTGCAGGAAATGCAAAACGATACAGCCACTTTGGAAAAGTCTGGCAGTTTCTTCTAAAACTAAGTTAGTTAGTTAGTATATGATCTAGCAATTGTGCTCCTTGGTATACATTCAAAGGAGTAGAAAAACTTGTGTCCACACAAAAACTTGCACATGTTTATAGCAGGCTTATCCATAATTGGCCAAACGCAGAGACAGCCCAGATGTCCTCTAGCAGGTAAATAAACTGGGCTATATTCAGGCCATGGAGTATGATTCATGGCTAAGAAGACATGAACTATCAAGACATGGAAAGACACGAGGGAACCTTAAATGCATATTGCTAAGTGAAATTAGCCCATCTGAATGGCTATAGATGTATGACTCCAAGAATATGACGTTCTGAGGGACTAACAGTTAGTGTAATGGTTATGTCGCTGAACTCCCATGTAGCCGACTGCAGTTCGAGTCCTGGACCCAGTGGCTTAAACTCACGCCAGGTGCATGTGTGGGCGTGCGTGCCCAAGATCCTGGGAGGAGAATGGAGAAGGGATTGTGGCGTGGCCATCCCCCCTGGGGGGTGATTTTTTGCTTTCTGTCTTTCTGTCTTTCTGGCAAGTGCACGTGCCCTATAGCAAAAACCTCTCCAAAAAAAAAAAAAGAATATGACATTCTGAAAAAGGCAAAACTCTGGAGATAGTAAAGAGATCAGTGGAGGCCAGGAATTTGAGGGAAAAGGATGAATAAGTGGAGAATAGGGTAATTTTTACTTTGCATGTTTTATACTGGTAGATACTCATCATATGGAAAGTGTCTGTACTCTAGAATCAAACTGTAATAATTCCAGTTTTTATCATAAAAGATATGTGTGGCATCTTCAAAAATTTCATGGAAAACACATATTATGGGGACTAGCAGGTGGTGTGGTGGTTAAGGGCACTAGACTCCCACATGGCCAACTGCAGTTCAAGTCCTGGACCTGGCGGAGTGCTTTCTCACTTTTCCCCTCTCTCCCTCACTCTATCCCTCTCTGGTCAAATTAAAAATGAATAAATAAAGTTAAAGAAAATAATTCTTTATAAGAAAAATGCATATTATGAAAACAACACAGATTTAAAATCCTTTTTGCATTAAAATAAACTTGTACTTCCATTCCATTTTTCACAAACTTCTTGAAGACCCTTCATACTCTAACATGCTAAGAGCATGACCTTTACACAGACCTTTACATAAAGCAAAAAAAAAGTAAAAAATTATCTAGTTTAACTTGTTTTGAAGACTGCTGAGAGATGCTAGATACCGAATCTGTTTATTACTTTTGTAAATGCTTACTTTTTCATTCATTTTAAGATGTTAAGTGGGGCCATCAGTGGCATGGTGGTTAAGGGCTCTGGACTCCCACATGGCCAACCGTGATTCGTGATTCGAGTCCCAGACCAGGTGGCTTGCTTTCTCACTTTTCCTCTTTTACTCTCTCTGTCTCACTCTGTCCTTCTCTGGTCAAATTAAAATAAATAAAGTTAAGTAAACTAATTCTTAAAAAAAAAAAAAAAAAAAAAGATGTCATATAAAACTTCTGACTAGTTGTCAGGAAATGTGCATTCTACTCTTGGCTCTTAAATGGACAACTCAGATAAGTCAGCTACCCCGCTGTTCCTCAGTTTCCTTACACATAAAATGAGAAGTTTCTACTCATTAGACGTTTTTCTGTGCACCTTCCAATTTTAAAATAACGTGACTGGCTAAGAGAAAAAGAGTCATTACCTTATTATAACCACCGATGGGTGAGTAGGTCACTCCAGGGCTATAGGAACCACTGCCACCTGAGGACAGACCTTGCAGTTGAGGGCCGTATCCAGTCATGCAGCTGGTGGTGAACTTGGGACTGGTACTGGGTGAACGAGATGGACTGTAACTCAGCACACTCTGACCCTGAATTGAAGGGGACGGTGGAGATGGAGGGATCTGGGTTGCTGTCAGATCATGTGGAGGGGTAGTCTGGACAACTAGAAGGAGGGGGAGAATATAGATATGTATAAATAAAATTCCTATGAAAACAGATGTAAAGAACTTTTTCTTCTGGAAAAACAAAAGTAACAGTGACTTAGTTGTTTAATTACCTAACATACTATTACTGAAGGGCATGAATTAGTTATTTACCATTTCCAAAGTTCAAAATTAAGAACTGGCTTCAATGTAGCAAGTTAGTCATTATTTATTTATTTCTAGGTTTTTGCCATTGGGTAGGTGTGCTTGGTAATGACACAGTGAGAGGGAAAGTGAGAAATCACCCCAGAATCCTTTCTCCTCCTAGGATTTGGGCACACATGCACACATGCCTGGCGTGACTTTCAAGCCACTAGGTCCAGAACTCGAATTGCAGTCAGCTGTGTGCCTCAACCACCATGCCATCTGCTGGTCCCTAATTTTCTTTTCTTTTTTTATATTAAAAGACAGGGTCTTTATATTGCCTAGCACGGCCTTGAGCTTGTGATTTTCCTGCCTTAGCCTCTCCGAGTGGCTGAGATCACAGGAGTATGTAACCTTGTTGGACTTTGAAGTTAGATGGGAACTTAACTTAGGCCTTCCATGTGATTCCAACTTGTGAAGCACATCTCAGCAGCCTGGACCTCTGCAGCTGGGCCAGCTATTTAATTTTATTGTACCTGAACAATGGAACAAACTTCCACGAGGTTGCTGAATATTAATAATAATAAGGAATCGGGACCAGCAGTTAGCGTAATGGCTATGTCACTGGACTCCATGTAGTCAACTGCGGTTTCAGTCCCAGACCCGGTCGCTTAAACTCACGCCGGGCACATGTGCGTGCGTGCCCAAGATCCCAAGAGAAGAATGGAGGAGAAGGGATTGTAGTGTGTTCATCCCACCTGGGGGGGTGATTTCTCGTTTTCTGTCTCTCTCTTATCTTTCTGGCAAGCGCATGTGCTCTATAGCAAAAACCTCTCCAAAAAAAGAAAAAATAAATAATAATCAGGAATGATGATACCTGATTATTATTCCTATTTGTATAAATTGAATAGGAATGAACTGAATATCAATTTATACAAATAGGAATCACTGGTCTTAAGACAATTTATTGTAGACCTGCTTAACGTAAGAGTTGAACCAGATGGTCTCAGAAGTTCCTTCCAGCTCTGAGTCTGTGAAAGGGAAAATTAAACGGAGAAGATTTATTGCCAACCTTTTCTCCACCTTTGCAAAAGATATATAAAACACTTACCAGCTGTTTTCAACCCTAAGAGTGTTTGCTGTCCAGGGCTAACAACCAGACTTGTTGGTGCCACGGTGTATTTGAAGTATCTCCAAAAGTCAAATAAAGCATTAAGGCTGAAGAGGGATGCAAAGGCAAGCTCTGGAAGAGAAAATTTATTTTTTAAAAAAGAGAAAGTGAGGCCGTTTATTGAAAGAATACAAAAACCCGTCATACTTTAGCAAATTGACGACAAAATTGGAGACCACTTTATTCCGCATTACCATTTAATGAATGTCTATTATGTGTAGGGCTTTTTACTAGTGAGTTTTAAAATGGTACTAATCCTTATAACCACGTACAGTATTTTCAATTTCATCAAAAAGCTGAATCAACAGTCACTGAGAAGCTAGGCGACAGACCATACAGCTAGTGACGCCATGACTCTAATTCAGTCTATAGGTTCCAAATCTCTTTCTTTTCTACTTGACACACCACTTCTCTATGATAGACTTTACCGGAAGACTTTAAAAAGTTCACTGAAAAATGGAATTAAAATATCAATTTATTTTGTTGCAAAAGAATTGAAATCTAGGCAAAGTTCCCCCCCCCACTTTCCATAGTTTCTTCTATCTTTTACTTTCTGTAAACTTTTGATGATCCCCTGTAGATTACCATATATAGATTATGAAATTTACTTTAACATCCATAAGAGCTCTTTATACCCAAGGTCTATGGAAGAGCAGAGAGGAAGGAATGAGGAAATTGAGGAAGGCAGCAATGGAGTGGATATCTGGGTTGGCCTAGAAAGGTGAAAACGTGGAGGGGCGGGGAGAAAGCATGACAAGAGTAACGAGTACAAAGCTTACCACTCCAAACTTTATATTTCCTATACAGAATTCATAATTACCTGAAACTGTACTGCTTGTCTGGCTGACTCTTCTACTAGAATGCTCCTTCCATCATGGGAGGGTTTGAACTTGCTCCCTTCCTGCTATATTCCCAGTTTTGGGAACAAAATAGGTACTTAAATATTTATTTATTTAATTTTCCTTTTTTTTTTTTTTTTTGAGAGGTTTTTGCTATAGGGCACATGTACTCGCCAGAGTCAGAAAATGAGAAATCACCCCCCAAGGGGGATGGCCACACCACATTCCCTTCTCCTCCATTCTCCTGGGATCTTGGGCACGCACACACACACGCACACGCCCGGCGTGAGTTTAAGCCACTGGGTCCGGGACTCGAACCGCGGTCGACTACATGGTAGTAGTGACATAGTTATTATGCTAACTGCTGGTCCCCCTTAAATATGTATGGAATGAAGGAATGAATATTAAGCTGAATTAAACCTAAAGCAGTTTTTGATTAGTAATAAATCCCAATCACAGTGAAAATTACTTACCAATATACCAGAGAGGCCAGTATGTCACATTATAATATGAACTAATCAATTTTCCAGTCCTGAAAAAATTAGAAACGCTTTTCAGTAATTAAAAAGAACAAAACAAAAACAAAAAAACCTCTAAAATACCAAATATCAAAGCAGACACAAAAATCTGTAAAACTAGCCACTGGCTTCTTAAATGTTCATGTTTGGCTTATTAACTTACATTTCAGTATATATCATTCCAGCCATAGATACATTCAGGAGTCCCCAGGCTAAAACCACTTTCCTAGCTTCAGTTTCTTTTCTCATCTTGATAGTTCTGTCAATAAGGGAGGGACTAGGGCTTGGCTCCCCTTGCATCTATTCAAAAACAAAAAGCACAGGAATTAATCAAAAGAACCACTTCTTCGGACAAGTGACTAAAAAACTTCACATACATTCCCTTATCTTTAATGTTTTTACCATAATCTTTTCTGCTTCACTACTAGCATATGACAAAGGGAACCTTAAAATGAGACCTTCTTTGGCACCACGGTATAATCAATAAAGAACTGGCTGGTTATTTCGGAAAATGTCATACTTTCAATTAAAGTATGTCTCGTTTTGTAATTTAAGGGTTTGTGATGATGTCTGCAAATACCTATTTTTGTCTCTGGAGCATGGCACAAGGACCAAGACAAGGAGCAAAGAACTCAAAACACCAAGTTTGGGGAGTAAACACTCCATATACATCACACAGTAAGTCATGAAGACGCCCCTTCTATATCCTCAAGCAAAAACCACTCAGTAACTCTGCACTGGGCCCGCTGCGGGCCAGCGATCTCCTTTTGTGTGATCAAGTGTAAGGATTCCGTTTCAGAAGCCCGGGAATCCATCGTGTGAAGCAGGACGAGGGGGCGTGGGGAAAGTGTGCATTCCATTTTGGTCCACATTGGGATTTCCACCTCTTGTGTTTTGCTAGGCTCGACTCTTGCAGACAAACGGAAAACGTCTTCCAGCTACTGGGAGTCTTCTCCCACCTACCGCCGAGCGGTAACCCCGCCCCCCCAGGCCATAGGGCGTCCCTCCCCCAAGTCCCTCGGCACAAGTTTCAGCAACCCCTATCGCTTCGTTGCTCCTTTCCACTACGGGCAGCGGGACGCCGAGCCACATCCTCCCTCGGCTGAACCCGGGGCAAGGAAGCGCGAAACTCCCACAGCCCTCGTAGATTCCACGTTCAGGAAACACAAAGATGACCCCGAAAACGCACCATGTTCTCCAGCCGGAAGCCGCTGGCTCGCGCCCCTCTCCAACGTCCCTCACGGAAGCC
>NW_006160129.1:1428636-1431000 GCF_000334495.1 Tupaia belangeri chinensis
GACGAGGGACGGTGAGCCCGGGAGAGGGGAAGGGGGGGGGGCACTAGCTGTGTTACCAGGGAAACAGCTTCTGGATTTGTGGCACCCTCTCAGCTGCGGAGAGAAAGCTGAGATGCAAAATTCAGACCAGGTCTGAGCCCGCAGTAAAAAGGAATAACAAGCTAAATTATATGTATACATATATATATATGAATATAATCTTAGCTCCATTAGGAAATGTATGGATTCATATTTTGTACTTAGAATTTATTGTAATCGGAGTGATAATGTGTCCATGGGCAATATCAGCAATGACAAGGCATTTTTTTCTTCCCTTGGGTTAAAAGAAGAACAAAACTCTCTCTACATACATATACATACGTGTGTGTAATCTCTGTGTGTATATATATACACGTAATATATAAAAACATATAAAATGTTCTGTCCCTGTGTAAATTCTTAAATATCCATGTAATAAGGGTGCAAAAACCAAATTTGTTCTATGAAGTTGCTAGTGGTTTTAAGGTTAAAAAAACACTTTACTTTTTCTGCACATTCTTTGGAAGAATTTCTTCTTTTTTTAACCAAAAAAAATATTTATTTATTTTAATTATTTTTCATTTCAAGGAAGAATTTCTAATATGGAGGAAAAGTTCATCAAGGAGATGAATTGGTTTTATTTAACAAATACAGACACCTGCAGTGTACTACTGAGCTAGGCCCAGTGATAGCTACAGAATGTTATGAGCTTCCTGGTTACTGCCTAGAGGAGCTGAGCCCAGGCGTGCAGGAGGTGGACAGGTGAGGTGGAAGGTGAACACTGCAGCCCCTGGAGGAGGCAGTGCACGCAAGGTTGCTGCCAGAGGCCTAGATGCGCAGGGTCTGGGGATACTTGATGCATCTGGAGAGCGTCCCATGGTAAAAAACATAGAACAGGTCACAATATGCTAGTGCACTCTTAGATCATGCATGTCCTCATGATATTACACATTAACAAAAATCAGCAGGTATGCTAGGCCCTAAAAGATGTATTAGAGTGTTTTGGGAATGAGACTTTTTTCACTTTTAGATTGTCGTAGCAGCGATGTTGTTTTGCTCTACCATTAGACTTAGAGTTTAACTAATATGAAAAGTGTTCGAAGTGAGAAGGGTTCAATGTACAGTCTAAATTAGAATATCAGGTTCCTTCCTACCTCCCCCATGCCTGACTCTTCCTAAGAAGAAATTGCATACATCTGATGTAACTTACAGGCATATCTTTATTTTCCCCTCTTAATGCAATCTGTAAGCTATTGTGCATTTACTGAAGACTTTAAAAAGAACACTACTGATCAGACTTGATAATTAGCATTTTCTATTAGAGCATCCATAACTCGGGTGGCTTAAACAACAGAAATGTATTTTTCCATAGTTTTGGAGGCTGAACATGCAAGATCAAATTGTCACCAGGGTTGTTATTCCTTGGCTTGCAGATGGTTTGTCTTTATGTAAGAACACCAGTTGTTTTGGATTCAGGACCCTCTCCTATAACTGCATTTAACCTCAACTACCTCTTTAACGGCCCTAACACCAAATATAGTCAAATTAGGCATGAGAGTGTCAACATGATTTTTTTTAAATTTTGCTTTTGTTATAAGGCACGTGTGTTTGGCATAGAGAAACAAAGAGAGTTGAGAAAGCACCCCCTCTTCATGGGGATGGCTATGCTTCAGTCCTTTCTCCTCCATTTTCCTTTTAGGATTTGGGGCAGACACTCACATGCACATGTTTTTCAAGCTGGTTCCAGGAATCGGACCACACAGTTGACCATGTAGGATGCAGCTATTTTAACCACCTACCTGGCTACCAATATATGAATTTTTTTGTTTTTTTGAAGAGGTTTTTTTTTTTTTTTGCTATAGGGCGCGTGCGCTCGCCAGACACAGACAGAGACAGAGAGACAGAAAGCGAGAAATCACCCCCCCAGGGGGGATGGCCACGCCGCAATCCCTTCTCCTCCATTCTCCTCTTGGGGTCTTGGGCATGCACGCACACGCGCCCGGTGTGAGTTTTAAGCCACCGGGTCCGGGACGCGAACTGCCGTCGATTATGTGGGAGTCCAGTGACATAGCCATTACGCTAACTGCTAGTCCCCCAATACATGAATTTTGAGGAACACAATTCAAACTAAAATACATTATAACTGTGTATGTTAATTTAGAATGTTACACAATATATAAAAGAGATTGAAAAAAATGAATGGATGCCTTAGATACTCAGATTTAAAGATAGGACAATATAGTATTATAAAAGTTTCGGCAAAAAAGAACCCACTAAAGCAGAAATACCATAAAATTTTTAAAACATTATTTATTCTGGGACCAGCAGGTGGCGTGGTGGTTAGAG
>NW_006160129.1:1431054-1457994 GCF_000334495.1 Tupaia belangeri chinensis
ACTTTCTCTCTCTCTCTCTCTGTCTCCCTCTGGTCAAATTAAAAAATAAATGAATGAATAAATAAAATAAAATAATTCTTAAAAAAATATTTATTTTTTAGAGAGATTTTTGCTATAGGGTGCATGCGCTCACCAGAGAGACAGAAAGTGAGAAATCACCGCCCCTCCCCCCGGGGGGGATAGTCACACCTCAGTCCTGTCTCCTCCATTCTCCTTTTGGGATTTTGCACACACGCCTAGTGTGAGTTTTAAGCTGCTGGGCAGTTCCGGGACTCGAACCACAGTCAACTACGTGGGAGCCTGGTGATGTAAACATTACTCTCTTTGGTAGTCTGTATTTAATTTGTTATTATTATTTAAGTTTGCTATAGGACACCTGTGCTCACCAGAGAGTGAGGGAAAGTGAGAAAGCAAGCCACCAGATCTGAGACTTAAATCCCAGTCAGCTTTGTGGGAGTCCAGCGGCTTAACCACTGTGCCACCTGCTGGCCTCATCATAAATTTTTGTAGAAATAATTTAGATAAATCTTCCTCAAAGCTAGAAATCCAAGAAGCATTTGTCAGTTCCTGTTGCTTAAGTCTATGTCATAATAGGTTGCCAAGGAAGTTGTCATATACCATTGAGGGAAGTCCTTCCCAGACACTTCCGTCTCTTTGAGCATGTTTTATTTTCTAAGCAAGAAGCCATCATGGGAGACCTTTTGTCCTTATTTTGGGAGGTGGAGCCTCCTCCCATACCTTTAAGTTTTAGCATTCCAAATCAGGATTATGAATGCCGGAAAGATGACTCTTGTGGAACGATAGGGAACTTCCTGCTTTGGTATTTTGTCGTTATATTGGTCCTGATGTTCTTCTCTCGGGCTGCTCTCTGGGTAGGATATTGTTTTTCATTTAAAATAATATATTTGCTATATGCTAGGGGATTTTCCATAAAATAAATTCACTTTGCTGTGATATAACGACATTTTAAAAGTTTTGTTTTTTAGTTTTAAAATAATGCAATCTAGGGACCAGCAGTTAGCATAATGGCTATGTTGCTGGACTCCCATGTAGTTGACCGCGGTTCGCGTCCCAGACCTGGTAGCTTAAAATAATGCAATCTTATTTTAGAGAATTCAAGAATATAAAAGAGGATGATGGGATCAGCCGGTGGTGTGGTGGTCTGGGCAACTGGATCTCACATATCCAACTGCAGGCTGAGTCCTGGACTGGAGGGTTGGAAGACACACCAGGCATATGTGTATCCATGCTGCGAGTCCTAGGAGGAGAGTGAGGGAGAGGTGATTGTGGCATGGCTATCCTCCCTCTGAGTTGCTTTCTTGCTTTCTCTCTCTCTCTGGCTCTCTCGAATGCGTGTACATACCCTATAGCAAAATTGAAAAAGAAAAAAAATAAAGAAATGACGAAGAAAATTTAAAACTACTGGGGCCAGCAGGTGGACTGGTGGTTAAGGGCGCTGGACTCCCACATGGCTGACCATGGTTCCAGACCTGGGCCTGGTGGCTTCCTTTTTTACTTTCTCTCTCTTTCTCTCACTCTCTCTTGCTCTCACTTTGTCCCTCTCTGGTTAAATTTAAAAAAAATAAGTAAATAAGTAAGTAAAGTTAAATAATAATTTAAAAAACTGCTGTTGGGAACCAGCAGTTAGCGTAATGGCTATGTCGCTGGACTCCCACGTAGTCGACCGCAGTTCGTGTCCCGGACCCGGTGGCTTAAAACTCACGCCGGGCGCGTGTGCGTGCGTGCCCAAGATCCCGAGAGGAGAATGGAGGAGAAGGGATTGCGGCGTGCCCATCCCCCCTGGGGGGTGATTTCTCGCTTTCTGTCTCTCTGTCTCTTTCTGTCTGTCTGGCGAGCGCACGCGCCCTACAGTGAAAATCTCTCCAAAAAAAAAAACTGCTGTTACCCTGTTTTCCACAGATAACCACCATTAACATCTTGGAGTATACCCTTTTATATATTTCTTTTTCTCTACTCCAATATGCAATATGTCTCTCTACTTTTCTATCATTGGTTCTACATGGATAGCATTATACTGTATGTATTTTCATATTTTGCTTTTTTAACTTAATAATATATTGTAAATGCTTCCCTAAACTATATTCAATCAGTAGCACTTTTGATAACAGTATAATTTGTCTATTTGGTGGTTGCATCATAAAAATCCTGCAGTTTTGGAGCATTTAGGCTGTTTGTTCATACATTAAATAATACTCTCATAAACTTCTTATTTGTTAATGACCTCCAAATTCTTTTTGTTTTTTCTTTTTCTTTTTTTATTTTTTGCTAGATGGTGCATTCACCAGAGAGAGAGAGAGAGAGAGAGAGAGAGGAGGCCCCCCCCCCCCCCCCCCCCCCCAGTGGGAATAGCTATGTAACAAACTCTTCTCCATTCTCCTCTCTGGATTTTGAGCATGCACGCACACATGCCTGTTCTGTTGCCCAGCTGCCAGGTCTGGGATTCATACTGCACATTCCGCCATGTGGGATCCAGTGCCTTAACCACCACACCACTGGCTAGCCCTCTGAATTATTTTTATGCACATAATTCTAATGAAAGACACAGAAGTTATCATATTGATGGGATCTATGTTGGAGGCTTTGGGGGTTTTCAAATGAGGCAATATATTTTCTATATAGACTAAGATGAAGAACTATCAGAGCAGAAGTCCCCACTTGACCACCTACTAGTGGAAGAAAATGACATTCTCTTAGGAATGAGATAGCCTACTTTACCAGGACTGTGATGTCCCAACGTATTATGAGTAACCAAGTTCTTTAAATAGCTGACATTGAGTCCTTGCTGGTCATTAATACTAGGGTGATGATTAATCAAACCACATTATTTAGCATTTTAGCTAGAACCTTGGACTGGCAATAGGCAGCTAGACTTAGTGCTATATCAGCGCTGGATCGAGAAGAGGTTTGTTATGTCTATGCCAGCTGGATTCCATTATCATAATCAAAAACACTTACACCCCCCTAATCAAAAACACTTCCCCCCCCCCCCCCAACCTCTTGGCCAAGAAGTTTTATCTAAAGTCTAAATGCTTCTTAAGGTAAATACTTTGCCAAAAGGAGATTTAGATAGTGATAGCTTCTATGTGTGTCTTAGACTCCCTAGCTAAGTATATTGAACTTGTCTGGCCTGGCAAGAAAAGCTACTTTAGAAAATTAACAAAAAATTGAAATTGATCACTGGCAATTTCATCATGAAGACCATTTAAGAGGTCTAAGCTAGTCCTCTGCTCCCTTGCTTGCATCAGCTCTTTGGAGTCACAGAGCCTGAGCTCTGAGGATCTCAAGAGAGCATGTGGTCCAACCTCTGCTCACAGGCATGTGAGCCATCATTGCCCCACCCCCACTTTTTTCATTGAAAAGGCCCAAGGAAACTAAGTGACTTGTCCAATGTCACACAAGTGATTAGCAACAGAGGGGGACCAGACCCAGATTTCCTGCCATGTTATTTGATTGCTTCAAAGCATAGTTTGAAATGTTGAATTAAATCTATTCAGTGCTGATTAAAACCTTAATTATCTTAGAGGTTTCATCTTTCACTTGCCGAACTGCTTCTTCTGAAGGGTCCCAGATTTGAAATCTGAGAACCATATGAGAGTTAGTCAAGGAGGATGGAATTTTCCTTCACTTTGAACTTCTTCATTTTTCTCTGCTAAACTATGAGCCTTTATTTACAAACCTTGAAGTAATGGTAAAAGCGTAATGGAAATGTGTTGGTCATTATCTTCCACCATGAAGCATGCTGATTTCCTCTGGATTTGCCACTTTTTCAGATGCATTTACCTTTCTGCTTCAGAGACTATAAATACTATATTTAGCTTATATGTTTATTTATTATTTATTCAGATTGCTAGTGCTGATATTTTTCTTCTCCAAACTCCTTACTTTACATATGTGGAAACTGAGGTTAGGAGGTGTTAAGTGTCTTGGTAAGATCACAGAGTTGATTCATGGCAGAAAGACAGAACCTTAGCCCACATTTTGTACCCTGCCCCGCAGGGCAGACACTACTGCTGTTCACTAAGTCACACACAAAGAGGGTTAATAAAAGTCTTTTCATAACCACATTTCATATGATTCCACTTAAGCTTAATGCAAAAATCTTTCTTTTGATTTTGTGGTTATATTTTGATTTGACATCAAATATGGAGGCTTTGGGTGGGAATGATATAAACTAATAAGGAGTTCTTAAATACCTTACCTGCTTTGTTACAAAAATACTCACTGTAGGAAATGCAGAAATTATTAAAAAAAAAAAAAGTGGACAGATTGAAATAAAAACCACTCCAGATTATGTAGAAATAAACAACTAATGTTAATCTTTTTTTTTAGATTTTTGCCACAGGGCATGTATATATGTATATTTGCTGGAGAGAGACAAAGGGAAAATGAGAAATCATCCCTAGGAGGGGATGACCATGCCATAATCTCTTCTCTTCCTTTTGCCTCTCAGAATTTTGAACATTTATGCACATCATCCACCATGTTTTTCAGGCCTCCAGGTCCAGGACTCAAACCACAGAGTTGGTTCTATGGGATCCAGTGCCTTAACCACCACTTCACCGTAATACTTGCTGGTTCATCTTTAGGTATATACACTTATAATCTTTTTTCTTTAGAGATTTTTTGCTATAGGATGCATGCACTTGCTGGAGAACCAAAGAGAGCCAGAGAGAGAGAGAGAAAGTGAGAAATCACCCCTAGAGGGGATGGCCACACTGCAACTCCTTCTCCTCCTTTCTCCACTCTGGATTTTGGGCATGCATATGTGCCTAGTGTGATTTTCAAACCATTGGGTCTGAGGTTCAAACTCCATTTGGGAGTCCAGAACCTTAATCACTATGCCGCCTGCTGGCTTCTAAACTTGTAATCTTTTAATAATCTTCTCAATACATACTAAATTTAAAATATTTAAGCCCCTCCCAAAGGAATTTTTAAAAGAGGTATCTTGAAAGGTGACTCCATTCTTAAGGTTTTCAGAAAATGAATGCTGTAACCCAAAATGCAAAGAAACACATGTCTTCCCTTGTAGGGACTGGATATTAAGGAAGGAATGGAGCATGACCAGTGGTATGGTAGTTAAAGTGGCTGGATCCCAGATGACTGACTGCATGGAGTGGGGTGGTGGTGGTAAGAAAGCAACCCTTAGGAAGGATGGTCATGCCACAGTTTCTTCTCTTTCACCCTTCTCTTGGAATTTTTGGCATACATGTACAAGTGCCTGGCATGATTTTTCTTTTCTTTTCTTTTTTTTTTTTTGGATTTTTGCTATAGGGCGCATGCCCTCACCAGAAAGACAGAGAGATAGAAAGCTAGAAATCCCCCCCCCGGGGGGGGGGATAGCCACACCACAATCCCTTCTCCATTCTCCTCTTGGGATCTTGGGCATGCACGCACATGCGCCCGGCATGAGTTTAAGCCACCGGGTTTAACTCACTCTCATTTGAGACCATGGACTCGAACCATGGTCTACTACCTGGGAGTCCAGCGACGTAGCCATTACACCAACTGCTGGTCCCCTTTTCTTTTTTCTAGAGAGAGATATTTTGCTATAGGACCCGTGTGCTTGCTGGAGAGACAGAGACAGAGAGATAGAATGTGAGAAATCACCTCCCAGGGAAAATGGCCATGATGCAATCCCTTCTCCTCCATTCTTCTCTTGGGATTTTGAGCACACATGCACATGTACCTAGTGTGATTTTTTTTTTTCTTTCCTAGTGTGATTTTTAAGCTGCTAGGTCTGGGACTAAAACTGTGGTCATCTGGTGTTCCCATGGTGTGTTTTCAAACCTTTGAGTCTGGGACCCTAACTGTGAGGTCAGTCATGTGGGATTCAGTCATCTTAACCACCACACCACTGGCTGGTCCTGCATTTTGATTTTTTACCCAATATTAGAACATACTTATTTCCTAACTTTATGACATAATTATATTATAAAATTTTTAAAATTATGTGTTATATGATGGTACTACGATTCGCTTAACATTGTCTACTTTTGAATATTAAATTTATATTATATTCTATTTATATTATATTTTAATTACACTGTGATGAATATTCTTATGCACAAAGTTTTCTCTTTTTCAGTAGTTATTTCCTGGTGAATGGTTCTCAGAGGAAGAACTATGTCAAAGATGTTAATGAATATTTGTAAAGTTTGATATATTCTGAAAGGCTTGCTTCTTATTTGTATCTTTTGGCAAAACCATTTTCAGCATCAGAAAGTGGGACAGTGTCTGAAAAATGGGACAAATGTATTTATGGAGAATGGGGCACAATATTTGAAAATGGAATAATTCAAAGAAACTAATTCATCTGGTTGCCATGTTCACAGATATAATATATTATGGTTGCATTTTGGATGAAACTCTGAAGTAATGATTAAGGAGATTTTTAAGTCTATGAATTCAGGTAAAAATCTGTGTGTAGATATCTTTTATCAAACATTTTACTTAAAGAATCTCAATAACGTGACCTGATTAAATAGCCTTTAAAAACTAATTTTAAGCCAATCTGAGTATTAACAAAAATTTTTAAAAAATTGCTTTAAGGCACATGCTCTTGCTGGAGAGAGTCAAAGAGAGACAGAGAGAGAGGGAAAGTGAGAAATCACCTTCCTGGAGTATGGGGATGGCCATGTTGTAATCCCTTCTCCCTCATTCTCTTCTCGGAATTCTGGGCATGCATGCATATATCTTCAAATATACCTAGCGTATTTTTAAAGACACCATGTCTAGAACTTGAGCCAAGAAGTTGACCGTGTGGGATCCAGCCACTTTAACCTTCACACCATCTAATGGCCCCACAACACTGTTTTTAAATATGTCTGTAAAGTACATAGGTATAGGAAAACTTTATAACCTGTAACTCCTTATCAGTATTATTTTCTCTCAAGTCTCTGTTTCATTTTGCTTGGTTCAAAATATTTTGGCCGATTCTGCTTAGTATGTTTTTGTTGTTGTTTTAGGTTTTGTTGTAGGGCTTGTGCACATGCCAGAGAGGGGTAGAACAAGACAGAGAGAGAGGTAGGGGAGAAATGCCACACAGGAATCCCTTCTCCATTCTCCTCTCGAGATTTGGGGCATGCATTCATACATGCCTGGCATGTTTTTCAAGCTGCTGGGTCTAGGACTTGAACTGTGGAGTTAGCTATGTGGAGTCTGACACCTTAACCACCACGACCTCTGCTGGCTGGATAGTATGGTCTTCTTAATGGCCAACAGAAGTAGGATTATTATAATAGGAACTTAGTAAGTACTTAATTAACTGCACTGAATGTTTAAAATTAGACATTGTCAAAGGAACTTGGGTGAATGTTTCTTATACAGTAAATATGAGTGAAGAAGTGTGATTACTCTCACTAATCTATATTTCTGAAACAGATGTCTGAAAGTAAAAAGGATGAAGACAATAGGACAAGCACTTCAGTAAGTAAAGGTGAGAGCCACTGCATACTTGGTATTGGACTGTGATGAGAGAAATATGGGCAAACAGCACAGGTGAACAACCAAGAGTGTTGCAAGAGGCCTCTGCACAGTAAAGGCCCATTGGGTGAGCTGCTTGCGTTTCTACTTCCTAGTGTCACACAGCATAGCTGCTTTAGCAGAGCTGCTAGGAGCCATATGTTGCTGGTAGGTAGAGCTCAATCTCTTTTCATTCCTCAGCACTCCCCCTTCACATAACTGGCCATTCATGTACCTTCATTGCTAATGCTATCATATGATTATGAGCCATAATACATCCTTTTTAAATAACCTTTAAGTGGGGACCAGCAGGTGGTGTGGTGATTAAGGTGCTGGACTCCGACATGGCTGACCACAGTTTGAGTCCCAGACCCAGTAGCTTGAAAATCACATTGGCGTGTGTGCTTTCATGCCCAGGATCCTGAGAGAAAATGGAGAAGAAAGGATTGTGGTGTGGCTATCCCCCATGGGGGATGATTTCTCACTTTTCCTCTCACTGTCTCTGTCTGTCTCTCTCTCTGGTGAGTACATGTCCCCTGGGGAGGGGGAAACCTTTAAGCAGTAGTGTGCTAGTAAAAGTTTAACAACTGGCTTTCCAAAACACTGTGTATGTATGTATGTATGTGTGTGTATATATATATATATATATATATGTTTATTAAAAGCCTTAATGATATAAAGAATATCACACAATGTGCAAGTAATTCAATTTGCGGCCAGAGGGTGGCACAGTAGTAGTGCAACTGGACTCATATGGGAAGGTACTAGGTTCACATCCCAGAACCTCTGTGTTCATGAGAGGCACATGTGTGCCCAAGATCCAGGCTGGCTGAAGCTGGGAGTGGATTGCTGTGTGAGGATCCTACTCATGGAAGAAGTAAATAACATTTTTCAAAAGAGCTTTAAAAAAAAGATAATCTACAGTAATCTTTATGGTCAATTTCATATACCACTGATCCTCATAATATACTCCCCTTGATCTTCCCTGGAAGGGCAGATGTGCCACAGCTGTCCACAGCTGTCCATAGCTCTCCAAAGCTGCCACAGCTTTGGTCATTGTCCAAAGGCATAGCAAGTGTTAAAAAAAATCATTCTGACACTTGTTAAAATGGTAACAAAGACTTTATTGAAGACTTGTAAAATAGGTCAACTCTATCTGCTCAATGTACGATGAGGTCAAAGTTCTCTATCTCAGTACTGTTAACATTTTGATGAATGTATTTGTTTGCAAGTCTCTATTGCCTATGTGTATTATTTACCCACCTTTAAAGGTAGAGTCCATGGTGGAGTCATTTTTGTAAGGAATGATCATCCTTAGCCAACTGAAATCAATGAATAAGTATTGTTCCAGCCTGCATGTTATTTTTCTCTAAGTTAAGGAGTGAGATGAAAGAAAAACGGATGTGTGTTGGAACTTAACCTGGTCATTCATGATGTGAATGACTTCTTTGCTGAAACAGATAAGGGTTTTAGAATACTGGAAGAGTATTTTTCTCATTTTTGAGCTATTCACATTGTAGTGGCCATAAACATGACACTGAAATGAATTTACATTAGTAACATGTTCTCCATTACTTTTTTAAAAAGTTCTGTTATTGGGTATGTCCCACACATCAGAGAGCGAGAGAGAAAGAGAGTGAGAAATCACCCCCCCCCATGGGGGATGGCCACACTACAGTCCCTTCTCTTCCATTCTTGGGCATGCATGTACACACACCTGGCATGATTCTCAAACCACTGGGTCTGGGACTCAAACTACGCAGCTGGCATGTGGGATCCAGATGCCTTAACCTGTATGCCACCTTCTGTCTCCCTCCATCACTTTCTTTTCCTTTTTTTCTGATTTATTTGCTTTTATTTATTATTATTTTTATTTTAAGTTTGCTGTTGGGCACTCACACTCACCAGAGAGAGAGAAAGTGGAAAAGCAAGCCACCAGGTACGGGACTCCTGCTGGTCCCTCTCCATCACTTTCTTAAACTTAGGCAATCAATAAAACCATATATCAAGCTCTGATCTTTAGTGTTTGCTGACTTTCACAGTGAAAATATTCCCACCAAAGCTGATTTCGCATTACTACCATGATGTCACTGAACATGGAGTTTGAAAGAGATATCCAGTAGCACACTCTTAGGTAGTATTTCACCATCCAGATACAAAGACATTAATAACTTCAGGACCATATAAAAAGATCTTTAAGATCATTAGGAAGTTGTGGGTTTTGAATACTTATTACCTTCATTTTTAGTAAATTGATTTAATTGTAAATTTGTTTAATTTTTTTTTTTTTGGAGAGATTTTCACTGTAGGGCGCGTGCGCTCGCCAGACAGACAGAAAGAGACATAGAGACAGAAAGCGAGAAATCACCCCCCAGGGGGGATGGTCATGCCGCAATCCCTTCTCCTCCATTCTCCTCTCGGGATCTTGGGCACGCACGCACACGCGCCCGGCGTGAGTTTTAAGCCACCGGGTCCGGGACACGAACCGCGGTCGACTACCTGGGAATCCAGCGACATAGCCATTACGCTAACTGCTGGTTCCCAATTTGTTTAATTTTTGATAATGAGTGTGCTTAACCATCTCACAAAAAACATTCCTGAAAGTTTATCAACTCTTCTGGGCTGATAAGCTCCAACTCCAACACACTACTGCATAAAGAAAAGACCCTTTTTAGTTCCTCTTACACAAATCACATTTATATATACCCTTGAGTCTTTAAGTCTTCAAGGAAAAGAGAAAAAGGGTCCTTCTCTGAAAAATTTTGTAGATCTTTCCCTTTGATTTTATATTCAGGGTCCTCAAAACTTTAAAAACTTCACACGTATCTCTGACCTCTCTGGTCTGTAGGAGATATGGGGTATGGCATTGGAAAATGTGGTCAGCTGCCTGCACGTGCAAATAACTGGAGAAAAGTGGTGACTTGACGACTGGCCATTAAGAATGAGCCCATGTGGGAACCAGCAGTTAGCGTAATGGCTATGTCGCTGGACTCCCATGTAGTCGACCGCGGTTCGTGTCCCAGACCCGGTGGCTTAAAACTCACGCCGGGTGCGTGTGCATGCGTGCCCAAGATCCCGAGAGGAGAATGGAGGAGAAGGGATTGCAGCGTGACCATCCCCCCTGGGGGGTGATTTCTCGCTTTCTGTCTCTATGTCTCTCTCTGTCTGTCTGGCGAGCGCACACGCCCTACAGTGAAAATCTCTAAAAAAAAAAAAAAAAAAGAATGAGCCCATGTGTGCCATGTGTTTTCTTATAAATGTGAAGTTATAGTAACCAAACATGTGCCTAACTTGTCTATTTGTCTTGTTGGTTATTAGCAAGCAAAGAAACTTCCTATAAGCGACAGAGCAAAGATGTTGCTTGGGACTCTTCACAAACAATGAAGAAACCAAAGCAGAACCAACTTACCCCTGTAACTGACTCAGAAGTGGCTTTGGTCAATGCCTATCTTGAGCAAAGACGAGCCAAGCGCTATTCTCAATTAGACCAGATGAATCAGCTCCAACATGACAGTGATACTACTGAATGTGACAGTGAAGAATCTATCTCAGGAGACTCCTCGTGGAAGGAGAGTGAAAGCGAACATCACCCATCACCAGCCAGTATCAAAAGGAGAAAGATAGCTCAGAGACAAAGGATTCTGGGAAGTTACCAAATCAGGGAAAGGCCCTGCCTGCACTGCAAAGCCATGAGAACCAATGAATGGTTGACACGTCATTTCCTACAAAACACTTCAGTAATAACTTCAATAAAGGGAGATGCTAAAGAGGAAAATGCTATACCTGACATTAACACAAAATTCAGTAAATTTTGAATTTTGTAAAAATTCAAAATTCCTTCCTTGAAACCAAGTGAAAGAGGTGAATAAGACACAAAAATTACCAGAGCTGCAGGTGAGGAGACTTTTACAATAAGTCTACTTACTAACAACAAAAACATACTTGGAGCCCAAGAAGTAAAACTTCAGTCAATTCTTTGTTCAAGAAAAGGTCAGCAAATTTGTTTATGGTACCATCAGAATATCAAAGATCTGTATCCACTATGATTATTTTTTAATTGAAAAGAACACAAGACGTATTTTATTGCCTTGAGTGTATGTATTTTGTTTATGTCTGTAATACAAATAAGGAAGCTCTTTGAAAATACACTATTTATGTTGAGAGAAACCATTTGAATGTATTTATATGTTTTAATGATCTGACTGAATGAACTAGGTGAAGTTGGTTGGAATAGAATTGGCCCATCTTCTCTACCATGACATTTGCAGGTGAATCTACCAGAGCTATATTACTATACTTATCAGCAAGAGCCTGGTAAGAAGAGGAGCTCAAAGGCCTGGAATAAGACCTGATTCTTTGAATAGGACAAGGAGGGGGAGCAGAATGACCTGGAAGGGCAGTTGAGTGACAGGCTGTCCTCAGTTATTGTCCAAAGGGCATTTCAGGTGTTAAAGAAAAAAAATTATCCTGACACTTCTTAAAATGGTAAGAAAGACTTTATTGAAGACTGTTGCAAAAAGGTCAACTCTATTTGGTCAATGTACAATAGAGGCCAAAGTTCTCTCTTACAGTACCTTTAACATTTTGATTTATGTATTTGTTTGCAAATCCCTGTCTCTTACGTATTTATATATTTATCCTCCCTTAAAGATAGAGTCCACGATTTGTCATTTTTGTAGCTCCATATCTAGCACAATGCCAGAGAGCATGGCAAATAAAGCAGTTGAATCAATATACAAAGGGATTAATGTATGTTAAAGGATGAGCTATGGAAACAGAGACAGAGGATTCAGGGCAGAGGCCACTATCCACAACTTAGTGAATAATTCTGGTATTTTCAGCTTGATATGATCAAGATGCTTAAATTATCTTGCTTATCTAAGGAATACCTGTCTTAGTTCATTTTCTGCTGCTATAACAGAATACTACAGACTGGGTAATTTATAAAACAAGTTTATTTGGCTCATGGTTCTGGAGATTTGGGAAATTCAAGAGCACAGTACTGGCATTTGGTGAGGATCTTCTTGCTGCATCATCCCATGGCAGAAGGCAAAAGGGAAAATGAGACTTGAAACAGAAAGAGAAAGGGGCTGAATGTCATCCTTTATCAGGAGCCCACTCCTATAGCCATCATGAAGGCAGAGCCCTCTGAAAGGTCCCACCTCTCAGTACTTGCAATAGGAGTAAGTTTCTAACACATGGATTTTTGGGGCACACATTCAAACATAGCAATACCCCTTCCCCTCCAAAACAGAAACAAAAGAACTAAGTTGAAAGGATAGCAGTAAGTCAAAGAGCAAGATTTAGACCCCAGTCATCTGGCTTCAAATGGTTGGGTTCTTAATTGCTATGATCTTAATCATTATTCTCTGAAGAAAGAAGATATTGATGTCAAGGTATGTTAAACACCACTTCCCATATAGTCATAAATGATGTCCCAGGTACAACTTCACTGGGGTCTATTGGAAAAGGAGGATGATGGCTATTTTCCAAGTAACAAAGTAAGAACACATGCCCAAAATGTTTTGCTTGTTGATCTAGAGTATAAACTAATAACACTTTTACTCAAAGAGTCATCTTTATCAAAGACTACTACTTTTCCTGGTCTCATCCAGGGCTAGAAGAATGAGAGATAGGGAATGGGAGATGAAAGATGGCTGCCTATAATGAAGGAATCAGGGTTGAGTTGAAGATGAGGGGATTGCAAATCCTATAAAAATGAGGAGGCTAACCAGGATAATCTGTGAGTACATCAAACCAAAAATAGAGTCTAAACATAACTGGGAGGATATCCAAATTCAAAGAGAGAAAGCACAAAATCAAAGGGATAATGCAAGGAGATAGTAGGATGAGGAGCAAAAGCATGGCCAGGTGTGTTGGGATGAGATTGATGTATGAGGTGCTGAAATGGTGACGTGGGATATTATTCATGAAACTGGTGCTGCAAACACTAGTTATGGTTAGATGTTACTTTTGTGCAGGGCCTGGTGTGAACTCTCAGGGTGAGGCCCCAGGACTGCACAATAATTCCCTCTTTAGTCCTTCCTTGTTGGCTGGGATAAAGTAAGCCTTCTCTGGTGTGTGTGTGTGTGTGTGTTGTGTGTGTGTTTTGTTGTTGTTTTAATGGGGGTGGTGGTGGCATTTTTTGGATGGTATCCCAATGTTGGACTCCTCAGTGCCAACCTTCTAGTTAACTAGGAAAACAGATGTGTGCCATAGCTCCCAGCCTATTCAGGTTGGTTGAATATCAGAACCTCCTATGTGGCCCCAGTCTTGCACAGTGGCACCCTACTACTTGGGCCACCATAGCTGGCCCCTTTGGTTTTTATAGTTGAAGCCTGTTTGAGTGGCTGGGTTGCTTGAAGGGAGGCAAAGGATTCTTGGAATTGCCTATTCTCTGTGACCCATCCATGAAGTTAAGTATCAGAATGACTCTGTGACAATCAGTGTCCACCTACAAGTCTCACAATCCTTAACAGAGACTGGATATGAGGAAGATTTCATTGAAATGATATGAAAAATGAGAGTACATACACTCTTCAATTTACCACGGGGTTATGACATTCTGATCAAACCCATTGAAACTTGGAAATACCCTAAATAGAAATGCATTTAGAGGTGACTCTAGCCACTAGTTAAGTGAGCCAGAGCTCATGGTCCAAATTCTAGCCCCAACAGCTCAAAAACCATGCCCATCAGTCATGTGTGCTTGTGTGTCCCAAACTTAGACTGGTTGGAGAAATGAAGGAGAAGGGATTACTGTGTGACTACGCCCCACTGGAAGGGCACTTTCTCCCTCTCCTCCTCTCTCCACCTCTCTGTCTCTGGTCGGTGCACATGCTCTCTGGCAATTTAAAAAATGCACTTAATAATTTAAAGTACAGAACATAGGGCAGCACAGCTTAACCTTCCTTCATGTTTAGAATATTTATATAAGCCTACAGTTGGACAAAATCATTTAACACAAAGTGTATCTTACAATAAAGTACTGAATATCTCATGTAATTTATTGAATACTAAAAATGTAAAACAATGATTTTATGAGTACTTGTCAGGATGTCATAACCCCATGATAAATTGAAGAGTGTGTGGGTACTTGTGGTATGGTTGCTACTGAAGGCATGTGGCTTTTGCAATATCACAAAGTTGAAAAATCCTAAGTCAGACCATGCTCTTACCAGGGATCAAACCAGTAATCATCTGTACATAGGGAGTGTTTGAAGAGTTAGGGTGTGGAGGAGCTGGGATCTATGGGGTCAGGGTGGAATCAAACCCTGAGCCAGTATCTGCTCTCCAGGATTGGGTAGTGGTTTTTATGGGAGGAGATAGGTATAAGCAGGAAATCCCAAGATAATACTAAGAAGGACATCTGCTGACTCAATCACTTTTACTATGGGTTGCAGCTAGACCTTCTGGCACCAAGAGAGGCAAGGTTATCTAACTTTTATTGCTTAAACTGACATTAAAGGACCTGGATATATAACTATCTTTCCTTCTGCAGCTATGCATGCACACACAGGCTTTTCTCCAGATGTTTGGCCTCTCACTAGCAACACTAGACTGATATGGACCAAATCATTCCTATGTGCATGCTCATATCTTCAAAGTCCATGCTGGGCATGCGTATGACTTTTTCCAACCAGGGAATTATGTCCCCTTTACCTGATGAGAAGTACACAGGCCCAGCAACAACCACTGAAAACAAAAGCCAGCTACAGTGACAGACCTTAAATATTCATGATACGACCCCATAGTAAAAGTAAGACTTAATTCAATTCTCAGTAAGGTTGTCCTCTGACAACTTGATAGCCGCCAAGTCTCCCAGGTGTGCTAGTCTATTAAAATAATCTCTTTTTATTAAAAGCTTCTCTTCTCATTCTTTTCTTGTTGTTTGCATCTTGGGACAGTTTTTTTTTTTTTTAACAGATATTGTTATAGGGTGTGTATGCTCGCTGGAGAGACAGAGAGATACAGAGACACAGAAAGTGAGAAGTCACCCTCCGGGAGAATGGCCACGCTACAATCCCTTCTCCATTTTCTTCTCAGGATTTTGGGCATGCACACACATACACCTGGCATGCGTTTTTGAGAGGTTTTGCTATAGGGTATGTGCGCTTGCCAGAAAGACAGACAGAGGAGACAGAGAGACAGAAAGCGAGAAATCACCCCCCAGGGGAGATGGCCATGCCACAATCCCTTCTCCTCCATTCTCTTCTCAGGATCTTGGGCACGCACGCACATGCGCCCAGAGTGAGTTTAAGACACCAGGTCCAGGACTCGAACTGCGGTCGACTACATGGGAGTCCAGCAACAGAGCCAACTATGCTAACTGCTGATCCCAGTGCCTGGCATGCATTTTAAGCCACCAGTCCAGGACTAGTAGGCCTAGTAGGCACTAGGACACTGAGGGTGATGGTCAAAGGTGTGAGAGAAGGAGAATGGGGATAGAATCTGGTTTCAGAAAGGGCTAGCAGGGAGCGAGAACTCTTGTGTAAATGGACTAGCCTGCTCTATCCCAGGGCAAGGGAGTTCCTGCAGGCACTGCACCAAGTTAGAAACTACTAAGCAAACCAGATCACAGCTACAGCTCTTCCCCCATTCTTTCTCATAGAATGCTATCTCCTACCATATGCTAGGGGGGTATTTTCAAAACAGATACCCTTTAATAGATTGTGAAATCAATTTAGTGGGTTATGACTAGCATTTATTTAAAAAAGACAGAGGCCAGCAAATGGCATAGGATTAAGGTGCAGGACTCCCACATGGCTGATGGTGGTTTGGTTGGGTATTGGACCTCGTGGCTTGAAAATTACTCTGGGATGGGGCTGGCAGGTGGCATGGTGGCATGGTGGTTGAGATGCTGGACTCCCACATGGCCAACCACAGTTTGAGTCCTGGACCTGGTGGTTTGCTTTCTCATGTTCCCCCCCTTTCTCTGTCTCTCTTCGGTCAAATAA
Source organism: Tupaia belangeri chinensis (assembly GCF_000334495.1). NCBI lineage: Eukaryota > Metazoa > Chordata > Mammalia > Scandentia > Tupaiidae > Tupaia > Tupaia belangeri. Next base: position 1,447,494 of record NW_006160129.1, read on the forward strand.
AATAATGATAAAAAACATTAAAAAAGAAAAGAAAAGAAAATTACTCTGGGCATGAGTGTATGTATGCCCAAAACCCTGGAAGGAGAATGGAGGAGAAGGGATTGTGTGGCCATCCTCCCTGAGGGGGAAAAGGGGTGGTGATTTCTCACTTTCTCTCTCTCTCTCTGTCTCTCTCTGGTGAGTGCATGTGCTCTATGACAAGAAACTAAAATAAATAAATTGATAAATAAAAATAAATAGAACATTACAGACTATTGCACATTATAAGGATAAATATTATTTTTGTTTCAGTATTTGCGTACTGAATTGTAACACGAAAAGCATTTCAGTAAGATAAAGAAACCGAAGTCAGGGCTCCAGAGCAGTTTTCTTTGTAGATTTTCCTATTATCTCGTCCTACCACTAAGTTAGTGAAGGCAGCAGGCACTCTCTCATTCTCAATTGTAGTATGCTAGTCATTAGTAAATCCTCGTGCACACTATAGGGTGGACCAACTGTCTAGATAGTGAAAAGCTTGAATTAAATTATACTACTTTAAAAGAACCTCAAGTTTATTATTTTCAAACAGAGTAAGTAGAAGCAAGCTGACCAACTGCTGCCTGGTACACAGGGGTGGGTTTTGCCTTGGTGAATAGACAAGAGTAATTTGTAATTGACATTTCAAAGAAACCTAAGAAACAGGCCAGCCTTTGTTTAAATCGTAATTACCCTGTTTGTATGTAAAGGGATACTTCTAAAGCTTTTCAAAACAACTGGTTCTTTTAAGTAGATAATTATTCCCCTTCCAATCTTGTTTACACTATTCAGAACTTCAGTGAACTCTTTTTTTTTCTCATAGATAGTACAAAGGTTAACTTCAGCCAACCCTTCCTCAAATTATCACAAATTCCCAATTAGTGAATTCTAAACAGGGTTTCCCTGTAACAATATGCCCAGGACTCGGGTGATGTGTTCTTTATTGCTTTGAATAACATCTGACAGATTTCCAAGTACCAGGCCACCTGGATATTCTCTATCTGTCAGGAACATGTGGTCAAAGGGCTGGCTGGGAGGGTGAGGGGCAATGCAAATCAGGCACGAATTCAAGAGCAGAAAGGAAGACAAAGGAAGAAAAATGCTTTAAAAAATAATTCTTTAAAGTATCTATTGCATACCAACTGAATATTAAATTATAGGCACTTTCTGGTGTAAAGAAGAGCTGTATTTAATATCTAAATTCAACAAAGCTACAGATGAAGATAGAAAACTGAGCTTTCTTGAATGGAGACTGGATATTATTAGAGAGGCCTAAAGAACTGGCAAGAGAAAGATGCATTATGGGTGTAAACATTATATGTGTCTTTTTTTGAATCACTTATTATTTTTTTGTTGTTGTTGCAAATTTCCAGCCAGTGCATAAAAGGAAAAAGGAAATACTTCCTTAAAGTAAAATTTTATAATCCTGGGCAACATTATTTTCTAGCTCTCATCTTTTTCTCTACTGTGCTTGGCCTTTTTCACAGCAATTCCTCAAGCTGCCTTATTACTGGGGCCTGTTGTCTATAATTATCTTTGTTTATTACAGTCCTCTGTCACCATGAAGTTTCATGTGTTCAAAATCTTGATTTAGCAGTGAGGATACCAGGCAAGGAGCCAACTCTGCTATTAATTAGTATAAATCAAAAGGGGGAAGTAGGGAGGTAAAAGCCAGGTTCCAGTGGAAGGCTCTGCAACCAGGGTTAGTAAGACCGACTGGCAGGTTAGAGAGTTGAGTAGGAGACAAAGGGCTTGGGGAAATGCCACATAGGGCCAGCAAAGTTCTGTCTCCTTTCTCTGGTCGCACCTCTTTGGATGTTGAAAGGGCCTGTGGTAACCCAAGTTGATTGTGCTCCTTTCTTTCATTCTAGCAGATCTCCACTTGTTCCATTGGCCCCCTCTCTCACATGATTTAGAGCTGGGTCCTGAAGGGGCTAAGCCAATCATGGTGGTATTACTCCCCTGGTTCAGTGAGTGATTTGAGCATGGGCATGTAATCTAATTCTGGAAAGGGGAGTTTGCTGGTGGGGCATTCTGAGAAAAGTTTCTTTAGTCTTAGAAAAGACAAGCGGATGAGGACCAGAAGGTGAAGTGATGTTTAAGGTGCTGGACTCCCATATGACCTAGTACAGTTTGAGTCCTGGACACGGTGGCTTGAAAATCACACTGGGCATGTATGCACACCCAAGGTCCCAGGAAGACAATGGAGAAGGGATTGCAGCATAGCCATTTCCCCCAAGGGGTGATTTCTCACTGGATCATGTCACTTTGACTGTCTGTCTCTGGCAAGCACACATGCCCTATGGCAAAAACCTTAAAAAAGATACGTAGAGGGACCAGCAGTTGGCGTAATTGCTATGTTGCTTTACTCCCGTGTAGTTGACTGCAGTTTGAGTCTCGGACCCGATGACTTAAACTCACGCCTGGCACGTGTGCGTGCGTGCCCAAGATCCTGAGAGGAGGCTGGAGAAGGGATTGCGGCGTGGCCATCCCCCCCGGGGGGGCGCTTTCTCGCTTCCTATCTCTCTGTCTCTTTCTGTCTTTAAACCTCTCTCCCCCCCAAAAAAAGAGATATGTAGAGAAAAGAAATAATCCCTTTTCTTTCTTTCTTTTTTTTTAAAGAAAGACGTATTTATTTTTATTCATCTATTTATTTATTTTAGAGAGAGACTTTTGCTATAGGGCACATATGCTTACCAGAGAGAGACAGAGATACAGAAAGTGAGAAATCACCACCCCCTCACAAGGGGGATGGCCAGGGCACAGTCCTTTCTCCTTCATTCTCCTCTTGGGATTTTGGGCATGCATGCACATGCGCCCAGTGTGAGTTTTAAGCTGCCAGGTTTGAGACTCAAACTGTGGTCAAACTGTGGTGTGAGAGTCCAGTGATGGTATCCATTATGCCGTCTGCTGATCCCCATCTATTTATTCTTAACTTGACCAGAAAGAGACAAAACGAGAAAATGAGAAAGAGAAGAAATGTGAGAAAGCAAGCCTCCAGTTTCCGAAATTTGAACCATGGTTGGCCATGTGAGAGTTCAGCATCTTAACTCTTACACTACCTGCCAGCCCCAGAAACAATCCCTTTTCTTTTGGAGGATGTTATTGAGTCTGCAAATGATGACTGGAAATGTGCAGCTAGTTTGTGTCCATGAGGCCATTAATCTGAACATGGCAGAGTAGAAATACGGAAGACTAGATACTGAGCTACTGAATTAATAAATTCTGGAACCATCTCACTTTCAGAATTCTTGCTAGGCAAGGTAATTCTCTGTATTGTTTAAGCATTATTAGTTCTTTTCCTTTTAATTTCATTCCATGAACAAGAGAATGAGAGAGGCAGACAGACTGAAACAGTACTCCCAACAGGGTCCTGCTGCCACGATCCACCCCTAGTAGCCAGCCCTTGATCATGAGCACACACGTTAGTGTAGACATGAGGACCTCAGTTCTTCGTTCTTGGAAGAAAAATTCAGCCAAGGGACAGAAGAATAGTGAAACAACAAAGCTTTTTGTTGTTGTTGTTGTTTTGCTATAGGGTGCGTGCGCTCGCCAGACAGAGAGAGACGGAGAGATAGAAAGTGAGAAATCACGCCCCCCGCTAGGGGGGATGGACACGCTGCAATCCCTTCTCCTCCATTCTCCTCTCGGGATCTTGGGCACGCACGCACACGTGCCCGGCGTGAGTTTAAGCCACCGGGTCCGGGACTTGAACTGCGGTCGACTACGTGGGAGTCCAGCGACATAGCCATTATGCTAACTGCTGGTCCCCAAAGCTTTATAACAAGGTAAAACAAGAGTACAAAGCTTTATAGCAGGATAAAAATGAAAGTACCAGGAGGGGGCTGGCTGGCCTGAATGTAACTGCACCAGCAGTTTCTGCATTGTGAACTTGGGTCTCTGTGGGATACTTCCCCCCTCTGCCTAGTTCTGATTGGTTCTTTTCCTTTTCTTTCCTTGCGAGTTCTACACCTGCTATGTTGGGCCTTGTTATACAGTAAATTCCCATGAGAACCTTAGTGAGGGAGAGGGGGTAAAAACCACAATGCAAATGATATGTTAATGAGCACAAGGTTATTTTGGGACAATGGGTTCAGCATTTTCATGCTCCATGTTATGTAAGTTCCCTTGTGGTGCCCCCTGTCTTGAGTAATAGGATGTTCTTGATTATAAAAGGGCAGTTGGAAGCAGTTCCCATGGGTGGAAACTAGCAGCCGTCTAGTCTAGATCCTTCTCTCTCTGTTCATGCCTATATACCTACCCTAACACACACATGCCTAGCAAACTTGGGGCCAGGGTCTCCTGGACTTGAATCAGCAACTTTCCCATATGGGATTGCCTTGAAGAGTATTGCATTTTACCATTATGCCACCATTTAACCCCTAGTTGGTTTTCTATGACTTGCAGCAGATATAGTCTAAGTTGTCTTCTTATTCTCTATATATTCTAGAGCAAGTCTTTTTATCTAGAAAGTGCTCGATGATGCCTAAGTTGTTAAGAAAGTTAAGTAGCGGCCAGCAGGTGGCGTGGTGGTTCATGTGCTGGACTCCCATATGGCCAACTGCGATTTGAGTCCTGGACCTAGTGACTTGCCTTCTCACTTTCCCTCTCTCTGTGTGTCTCTCTCTGGTCAAAATAAAAACATAATAAATAAAATAAAATAGATAGCTCTTTAAAAAAATTAAGTGTATGTATATTCCTTGGATGGGGCCTGTGGCTTTGCCTGTGGTAATGATGATAGAGAGAGTAATTAATATGTTAGAAAAAGTCTTTCTGAATGTTTCCAACCTTTCTGTGTGGACGGTCTCATCCCTTTTGTTCCCCTGAAAGCTGCTTCTTTCCTTCGTTCTCATGAAGGCTGATATGGTGTGACCCTGCTTGCGTACACCCACCTTCACCTTGACCAGCCCTTGTTGAAATAGGTCCTTCTGCTCATTGATTACAAGTCCCTTTCTGAGAATTTGGAATGAGACCAGGAAAGAGATTAGTTTTTCTCTGGGTGACTGGGGCTAGGGAAGGTCTTCAAAGTTCACATTTTCCTCCATGTAGACTGGGAATCAGAGAAAACAGGTTGTAACTGGAAGAAACGAAAGAAACAGGGCCAGAGAAATGAGCTGGAAAGTTCTGATGGTTTTGAAACCCCTGGTTCTAGTTCATTCCCATCTGTTACTCACTCTTAGGCACCATGATACTTCACTAGCAGATTCTTATAATAAGTTCTCCTTTTTTGCTTAGGCTAGCTTGTGTGGATTTCTATTACTGGAAACCAAAAGAATCCTTAAAGCAGTGGTGTACTGGTAAATGCTTAACAATCGACTCTGATTGTTAATGCTCTGATTTTGTAGCACTTGCTGATTTCTGTGCTATAAATACTTCCACTATTGCTTATCTCAAGCTACCAAAGTAGCATCATCGAACGTGGGGTTGCAAAGAGACAAGCACATGGACTGTGGCGAGCTTGTCTGAGACAGCTCCAGGACACCACTGCCTAAAGAGTACAACATAGGCCCCGCCATTGTGACTTGGGCACATGCTGCTGCACCATGCTCGAGTGGCATGGGAGGCCATTTTGGTTCCAGGACCAATCTAAACATGCCAGAGTCTATAATCTTAGCTAACTGGGAGGAGGGAATGGGAGGAATATGGCATAGCGAGACCCTTTTCAAAAAATACCTCTTTCTTGGGCCAGTCCATGGTGTGGTGGTGAAGATGGCTGAGTCCTTCGCGGCCAACTATGTTGTTTGAATCCCAGACCCAGTTGCTTGTAAAACATGCTGAGTGCGTGTGCGTGCGTGTGTGTGTGCGTGTGTGTGTATGTGTACCTAAAATCTTGAGAGGAGAATGGAGAAGAAAAGATTGTGGCATGGCCATCCTCCCCGAAATGCGTTCTCATTTTCCATCTCTCTCTCTCCTGGAGGAGTCCGACCCAGTAGGGCCCCAGGATCTGTTTTGAGATTTTAACCTTTAAGAACCACTTAGGTCGGGTCAGCACGTTGGCAAGGCTGCTGCTATGTGTCCCCCCACCCCCCGACCTAAAAATAAAACTTAGGTTGGATTAGCTTGTCGGCAAGGTTGCTTGCTATTTGCTCCAGAAACTGGTAGCCTTGCTGGGAAGAGACCCCCCTCTAACTCCCTGATATACTACTATAAAAAAATTACATAGCTCTCTTGAGTATGTCATAAGATTTTCCCAAAAGTCCCCCGACCACTCCCCTCAGCCCTGATCACCTACTGTTAATTACAATGCTTCATCCCTACAGTCACAATAGAGGGTGGGCCGAAGTTCTACCTAGGCAGAAATAATCTTGACCTTTGGAAGGCCCTTCAAGATACATTTAACATAAGCTTAAAAATAATCTTTTCTTTACATAAAATAGGATTAGGCCAAAACTAGCCCAGGACACTCCCGCCCTCACCAAGTGAAATAGATAAGTATATTAGGATTCCTTAAATTAAGTTTTAGATCACTATAAAACTATATAAGTATCATTCTTTATTAAGATGCATAAGAACTAATATCTATACTTAAGATTTTCTTTTCTCAGCATTGTGTTCAGTAATCACAAGATGGCTGCCGCTGTATCAGCTGATAATTATCTCTGCTTGCTGGCACTGACTTCCCGACACTGCATTCCATCAAGACCCGCCTATCGCTCAATAGACCCACCCTTAATCCAACCATGAATGGAACCTATAATCCCTATTAAACTGATAATTAAAACATGTAGCCCCTCACCCATTTACTTGCATGTATCTCATTTTCAATAAAAAGGCACGATAATTCCTAGCAGTTGTCACTCCTCAGAGAGCTATCTCTGGGGGTGTCCGACTAAGGATGTGCATAAAAACGGCACCGAGCCCTTAGTCTTCTTCCTTTTCTGCGCTGCCTCTGACGAGTCAACTCACCCGCAAGGAGGCTAGACCCCAGCACTCTCCCTTACACTTTATTGCTCTCTGGTGAGTGCACATACCCTATAGCAAAATAAATAAATAAACAAATAAACTCCTATTAAAGAATTATATATATATATATATATATACACATATATGTGTATATATATATATATATATATACATTTCTGTCATTTAAAAAAATAAAACACAAAACGTATTTCTCAAGTTATATTGGAGGTTCAGGGAGAGGTACTGATAATGGGTGTAAATTAGGAATTATGGTATAAAAATCTAATTATTTTCAAATTTGCAGTCTTGGGGCTCAGGAGGTGGGGAAGTAAAGTGAAGTCTTTAAATCATATTTTAAAAGTGCTTTTTCAGTATAATAATTCTTTCATATGTATTAGGAATAGGAAGTAGGTAGGAGGTTTGGACTGGGAGAGAGGGAGAGTGCAACTGGGACAGTGTGGGAGAAGGTGGCCCCTGTGAAGGCAGACTCTAAGTCTTGATGAGAAGGAGAGAATCAGTTTCCCTAATGAGGTGGGTCATTCTGGGCTACCTGTACTCCAGGCTACCACACCAGTAAAGGACTAGCTTAGTCCATTTAATGTAAAATCTTTTTTTAAAATAATTATTCTTTATTTTATTTTATTTATTCATTCATTTATTTTTTAGTTTGACAAGAGAGAGACAGAGGGTGAGAGTGAGAGAGAGAGGAAGTGAGAAAGCAAGCCACCAGATTCAGGACTCGAACTCTGGTTGGCCATGTGGGAGTGTCCAGCACCTTAACCACCACACCACCTGCTGGTCCCAATGTAAAATCTTTTGACCTGTTGTCTGAAGTTTCTTTAAGGAGAAGAAACGTTTTTATCACACAACTAGAAATAAGATAAGAAGATATACAGGTCTGGCCCCTTAGTGTAGCAGTTAGAAACTATGCAAGGGAAGCCAGATCCCACATGAGTGACCAGAGTTCGAGCCCTGGGTCCTTCAGCTTGAACAACATGCTGGGTGCATGTGCACACCCAGAATCCTGACAAGATAGAGAATTGGAGAAAAGAGGATTGAGACATGTTCAGGTGCCATTGTGGGGTGTGAATGCCCGTTCTCTTGTGCATACCCAGACTCTGACACTATAGAAAAAAAGTGTATGATGCATATGTAGTTTTGGAATAATACATACACACACACACACACACACACACACACACACACACACATATACATACATGCACTCTTTTTTTTGTTTTTGTTTTTTTTTTAGAGACTTTTGCTATAGAGTGCATGTGCTCTCTGGAGAGACAGAAAGATAGAAAGCAAGAAATTACTCCCCAGGGGAATGGCCATGCTGTATTCCCTTCTCCTCTTTTCACTTCTTGGGACTTTGGGCATGCACACATACGTGCCTGTTGTGAGTTTTAAGCCACTAGGTCCGGGACTCAAACTGCAGTCAACTATGTGGGAGTCCATTCTGCCATCTGCTGGCCCCCACACATATATTTTTAGTTTGCTAGAGAAGACGTGCCCTTGCCAGAGAGAGATAGAGAGAAACAGAGAGGGGAAGTAAGAACGCATCCCTTAAGGGGGATGGTCATGCCACAATTCCTTCTCTTCCATTTTTCTTTTGAGATTTTGGGCATACATGCACATGTACCTGGCATGTTTTTCAAGCTGCCAGGTCCAGGACTCAGACTGCACAGTTGGCCATGTGGGATCGTGTTGCCTTAACCATTGCCATCAGCTGACCCCAAAATAATATGACATTTTGTTGTGATTGTGAATGAGGACTGGTATTCACCAGTAGAGATCAAATGACTGGCAGCAGATCCTTTCCTGCTTTCATGAGGTGAGGGGAGGTTAGGAGGGAAGGAGAAGGATGGTAGCAGGGCCTTAATGGGCTCCTTCTAGCCTTCTATCTGCACACACTTGGTTTCTTTGCCTGAAAAAACCAGTTGCCACATATTTGATGAACTCTTCAAAAGCAGAAGTCCTCCTCAATCGGAGACCAATCTCAGAAGTCACCCCTCTGTAACTTTTCTGTATCTCTTCCAGGACAGCGGGGTTCCCACAGTGTAGACCCCTGTTGTAGCACTGATCAGTTTTTACTAGGATGGATGAAAATCCCTTCTCTCATGAATTTGTCATTCAAGTAACTGTAGTTTTTAGACATTATACGTTGATCCTACTAAACTTTCAGAATTTGGATTTTTGTACTTGAGCTCATGAACAAACATTTCAAAGGACTCATTGTTTAGTTTCAACAGCATCAATATCTCTGTGCATTTGTGTTTGTACATCTATTTGAATATTTAGTCCCTGACATTTAAACATGGAAAAAATGCATGTGTTGATGTTAGCGATAAGAAGCATAGATCTTGTAAACTTAGTTCAGTGGAGACAAAGCTGGAAATCACTAGACATACAGGAAGGGGTGCATTTTAGCATCAACCACATATTTGGACTTAAGCTTGTTGACTCTGTTTGTGAAAAAAAAAATCAAAATTGAAGAATACATAAAATACTGAAAAATATACTCTTGAAGAATAAAAGGTGATGCAAACTAATTCCTCGTTTAATTCCAGATGGAACAAAATTGAGAGATAAAATGAAGAACCCATAAAGGTATTATAAAAAAGCACCAGTAAAACTTTCCAAATCTTATTCAAATGTCAAGAAAACTTTTCTAAACCTAATATAAATAAAATCCAGAATCCTTACAGAAAAATATTAATAAGTGGACTGCATAAAAATATTTAAACTTCTGTAGAGAGGGGAAAAAAAACTCAGTAAGTAAACAGGCAAATTTGGCAAAATTTTGGGATAAAAAATTAAGGTGAAATTTCTCTAATACATAAAGAGCTTTTTAAAAAAATAATCATTTATTTAATTAATTCCATTTGTTATTATTATTTTTAAAATTTGACCAGAGAGAGAGACAGAGAGAGAGAAAAGGAAAGTGAGAAAGCAAGTCACCAGGTCCAGGATCTGAACCATGGTCAGCCATGTGGGAATCCAGCATCTTTAACCATCATGTCAGCTGCCAGCCCCCCATAAAGAGCTTTAAAAGTAAAAAAAAAAAAAAAAAAAAAAAAGTAAGATAAAGTGGGGTCAGCAGATGACATGGTGGTGAAGGCTGAGGAGAAGCAACTATAATGTGGTCATAGCCCCCCAAGGGTGATTTCTCACTTTCCCTTTCTTTCTCTGTCTCTCTTAGGTGAGCACATATGCCCTGCAGTAAAACTAAAAAAAAAGTCCTACCAAAACGATGAAAAGTGTCCTTTTTCTTTTTAAATGTCTTTTTTCACCCCCATAGGGCGCATGGGATTGCCATCCCACAGGCGGGATGGCCATGCTGCAATCCCTTCTCTTCCATTCTCCTGTTGGGATTTTGGGCACGCATGCGTAATACACCTAACATGATTTTTAAGCTGCCAAGTCCAGGGCTCAAACCGCAGTTGGCATGTGGGAGTCCAGCACCTCAACCTCTATGCCACCTCTGGTTCCAATAAAATGTGTTTAAAGGAAAAGTTTTTTTTCTTTAAAAACAAAACTATGTTCTCTGGGGAGGAGAAGGGATTGTAGTGTGGCTATT
>NW_006160129.1:1458006-1471718 GCF_000334495.1 Tupaia belangeri chinensis
TGATTACTTACTTTCCCTCTCACTATCTCTGTCTCTCCCCCCTACAGACCCCCATGAGCATGTGCCCTAAGGCAAAAACCTCTCAAACAAACAAACAAACAATGAAAAACAAAACTGTGGTCATTTTAAAATTTAAGTTAAAATGAATTACAATAGGGGTTGGATGGTGGTGTAGCAGTAACTCCACCGCCATGAGGCAGACCCACATGGGAATGTTTCTGGTTTGCATCCAGAGACCTCCCTGAAAATAGTTGGGTGTCCATAATCCTGGAATGGCTGAAGTTGGAGGTGGATCATAGTGGGGAAAACTCTGTTTGGGGAGCTCTCTCTGTTCCTCTTTCTCTCTCTTTCTGCCATACATGAAAGAAAGAAAGAAACTTCAAAAAACGTAACTGAAATGAGATGAAAACATTCAGTTACTCAGTCACATGAGTCACGCAGCCTTTGGCAGTGCACAGACAGAGCATTTCTATTGGACTGTGCTGGTCTAGACACCAAGTTCCAGGCGGATGATATCTGTCTTGTTCATCTTTGGAGGTCTATGACTTAACGGTGCCTGTCACACATGTAGTAATTCCAGAAATGAGAAATCCATTTATAGATCCTGGACTGGGTTCATCGAAAATAGGAAGTTGATGAAGAAAGAGAAGGGTAGGAAGACAAATCTTCACAACATGGTGATGGGTGACCCTGTTTACCTCCTCCTGAGGTAGGGCAAAAAGTTATTGTACCTTGGAGGTTTTTGATCTTGGTATTGTAAATAGCAATGATTTTTCAAGTCTGTTCCTTCTTACCAACTTAGTATAAAAAAGAATTTATGAAATGGACTTTTATACCAAGCAACTGAGAAAGCTGCCTTTAGAAGAAGGTGGAAGCCCAGGTTAAATGGGATCTGCTGGATTAACACAGTGGTTGTCTGTTGGTGGCAGAAGGGGGCAGCAGAGAGCTGCAAGGGTGATAATCTCTGGGAACCCCTAAGGATTGGTCAATGGGGAAATGGAGTATTAAGGTGAACCTCAGTCAGGAACTCATGAATCAAAAGGAAAGCCAGATCGGCAAGCAGAGTATCAATAGAGAAGCCAAACCAAGATGGGACCACAGTATAAACAAAAGGTTGGGAATTTGTAGTTTCTCATATCAGTTCAGTAGGATATTTGGCCTTTTTGTTTTGTTTAATTTGTATAGAGCACATGTGCTCAACGGGGATCAATAGAGCAACAATCTTAGAAGGGGTAATCCCTTCTTCCTTCTCCTCTCAGAATTTTGGGCACGTGTGCACATGTGGCGAGCATTTTGTTTTTCAAACTGCCGGGTCTGTGATTTGAACCACACTGTTGGCTATGTGGGATCCAACCACCTTAGATCGCTTTTAAATTTATTTCTTCCAAGAGTGCTTGAGAGAGAGAGAAACGGGCACCTGAACAGAGTTCCTACATGCCACTCTACCTTACCTCAGCCAGCTGGGATCACAGGTACAACGTGTGCCTGGCATGCTTAGGGATGTGGGCCCAGGACTCCTTCCTGTGTGGATCTAGTAGTGCCACCCATGGGCCCTGAAGATACATACTTTCTAATGATCAGAATCCCATCTTCAGTTGGTGTGGACTTGCTCTGCTTACTATTTTTATTTTTAGAGAGGTTTTTTTTAGAGGTTTTTGCTATAGGACATGTGCGCTTGGCAGAAAGACAGAGAGAGACAGAAAGAGAAAGTGAGAAATCATCCCCCAGGGGGGATGGCCACGCTGCAATCCTTTCTCCTCCATTCTCCTCTCGGGATCTTGGGCATGCACTCACATGCACCAGGTGTGAGATTAGGCCACCAGGTCTGAGACTCGAACATGGGAGTCCAGCGACATAGCCGTTATGCCATCTGCTGGTCCTGAGAGATTTTTTTGCTATAGGGCACATGTGCTTGCTGGAGAGACAAAGAGACAGAAAGCGGGAGCCCCCCCCCCCACTCCGCGGGATGACCACCCCACAGTCCCTTCTCCTTCATTCTCCTCTTAGGATTTTGGGCACATATGCACATGTGCCCGGTGTGAGCTTTAGGTTGCCAGGTCCAAGACTCAAACTGTGGTTGACTAGAGAGATTTTTACTATAGGGCATGTGCACTTGCTAGAGAGACAGAAAGAGAGGAAGTGAGAAATCATCCCCTGGGGTGATGGCCATGTTGCAATCCCTTCTCCATTCCTTCCTCAGGATTTTGGGAATGCACACACATGCACCGGCTTGAATTTTCAGCTGGGACTTGAACTGCAGTTGACTCCTTGGGAGTCCAGAGATATAACCATTACAACATCTGCTGGTCACCATTTTAAACAATGTAATTCTAGGGAAATCTTTGTGTGCATCATCATTTCTTCTTTCTTTCTTTCTTTTTAAAAATATTTCATTCTTTAATTGCCAGAGGGTGTGAATATTCATCAGAAAAAGAGAGAGAGAGAAACCTCCGATAGGAGCTGGTCACGCCACATGACTTTTTCCTCCATTTCTCCATTCCATCAGGATTTGGGGCATGCATGGACATACACCCTTCATGATTTTTTTAAAAAAATAACTATTGTATTTTAATTTAAACAGTTTTTGCATTTATTTATTTATTTATTGTAATTTACATTTTACCATGTTTTTCCAGTATACTTTTCTTTTTCCAACACAAATACCATGAATGTCAGTCAAGACAAGGATATTACTATATACATTATCATCAGCAAAATAGCTTCTCAGTTTTTGTTAAATAAGCATACGTTCACCCGTTTTTTTCCTTCCCCTTTTCCCTCCTTCTCTTCCATATTAAACTTTCCCCCCCCACATTTTACTGATTCACAAAAGCTCTTAAAGTATGGACAAAGCTAGAATTTAGTGACAAGTACACTGAAATTTTCTTCTGAAACATTTTTTCTCTCTCTATTTCCCCTTTTACTAAAGAGAGGTATAAACTAACTTATTTGAAAAAAAAATTAGGTTCATCTCAGTTTGGTCTGTTATTTGCACAAAGCCACATAAGAATTCAATTTCTGATGCAAGGCAACAGATAGTATTGTATCATTGAACTTAGGCAAATAATCATTCCGCCACAAAATAAGAATGCTCACAAATATTTTCCAATTGCAAAGGGGGCAGGTAGGGAGAAAAGTTTATGTTTCAATTTAAAAAATTATTATTTTTTAACAAATTGCTGAACCCAACAACTCAAAAGAAAACAAAAATCCTAACATCTAGAAGATGAAGCATAGAAAATTGGTAATATTTTAGAAAAAAGTCATAGAATTCTATTTCACCAGTTCAGTCTCCTGTAATCTCTCTTTTGTTGAATTTGCAGTGTTACTGTGGTCTGACCTTTCCGTTAACATTCAACATTATTATTGATATATCAGAACTTGTTCCTACCATTGAGTTGGCCTTTTTCTAGGTCAATTTTTGTTTTCTTATTTGACTGTCTGTTTTTAGTTTTCCTGGTATAGTACTCCTTTGAGAACTTCTTGGAGAGCAGGTCTGGTGTTGGTAAATTCTTTCAGGCTTTGTTTACCTGAGAATGTTTTTTTATCTTTTCTTCCTACATGAAGAATGACCTTGCCGGATACAGTATTTTTTGTTTAAATTGTATTTCACTTAATACTTAGAACATATTTTCCAATTCTTTCCTTTCTTGTACTGTTTCTGACAAGAGGGTGGATGCTAGCCTGAATGGGTATCTTTTGAAAGTAACTTGATGTTTTTCTCTTGCCAATTTTAGTATCTTATCTCTGTCTGTGGTTTTGGTCAATCTGGCTATGATGTGCCTTGAAGAAGATCTTCTTGGGTTGATTCCATGTTGAGTCCTTTGTATTTCTTGGGTCTGGATATTTGAATGCCTCTCTTGGTGTAGAAAGTTTTCTTCTAGGATTTCATGGAATAGATTATCAATGCCTTGATTAGTTTCTTCACCTTCTGAGATACTATCTAGATGTTTGGGCATCTAATGGTATCTAGTACTACTTGGATATTATTCACATTTTTTTGGGTCATTTTCTCAGTCTTTTTGGTGAATTTTTCTAGATCAGAGGTTCTATCTTCTGATAGAACCTACCAATCTAACATCTGAGATTCTATTTTCTGTGTGATCTAATCTGCTTTTAATACTTTCAAGAGAAGTTCTGATTTCCTGTATTACAGCCTTCATCTCTAACAGTTCTGTTTGATTCTTTTTTTTGAGAGGTTTTTGCTATAGGGCGCCTGTGCTCGCCAAACAGACAGACAGAGACATAGAGACAGAAAGCAAGAAATCACCCCCCAGGGGGGATGGTCATGCCGCAATCCCTTCTCCTCCATTCTCCTCTCGGGATCTTGGGCACGCACGCACACACACCCGGCGTAAGTTTTAAGCCACCGGGTCTGGGACGTGAACCGCGGTCGACTACGTGGGAGTCCAGCGACATAGCCATTATGCTAACTGCTGGTTTCTTGTTTGATTCTTTTTTATGATGTGTATCTCCTCTTTCAGATCATGGAAGAACTTCCTTACCTCCTGGAACTCATTGTCTCTTCTGCATTTTCTGGAGTTCATTGTCTCTCTTCTCTTGCATCTCTGTTAGCTTTGTCACTATGAATACCCTTAATTATTTATCTGACATTTCCATGAGTTCCATTGTACTGTCTGTGGACAATGAAGGGCTATTCTTTCCCCTTGAGGGAGAGAGATATTTCTTGTGTCTCTGTGGTGGTGGTTTCCAGTCATCTGATGGATTATATATTACTTCCTATCTTCTTAGAGTTAATTCTGAATGTTAGAGGCATGTGGAAGAAGATGGCCTGCAATTTTTCTGTAGTTCCATTTCCTTGATCCTCACCAAGCAACCTGCACTTTTGTCAATGGAACTGGCTATTACAAAGGCCTCACAGTTTCAAGGGAATAGGGGCTCCTGGGCTGAACTGTGGGGCTTAAAGTATTCAGATATTTCGCTACTCTGCACCTAGACCTGCCTAGGCACTCAATGGGTGGAAGGTGAGAAGCAAGGTGAAAAAGTCAGGTAAAAGAAAGGAAACGAAGAGAAAAAGACAAAACAAAACAATGAAAAGGGAAAAAGATATATTTAAAAAAAGGCAAAAAAATGAGAATTGCGTGGCACTGGCAAGGCTAGGCCCACCTTGGATGCACATGGATTCTGAAATTAGCAAGAGAAAGGAGAGATCAGAGACAAGAGACAGTACCTACAGATTTTTTTTTTTTTGAGAGGTTTTTGCTATAGGGCACGTGCGCTCGCCAGACAGACAGAGAGAGACAGAGAGACAGAAAGCGAGAAATCATCCCCCAGGGGGGATGGCCATGCCGCAATCCCTTCTCCTCCATTCTCCTCTCGGGATCTTGGGCACGCACCCACACGCGCCCAGCGTGAGTTTTAAGCCACCGGGTTCGGGACGCGAACCATGGTCGACTACATGGGAGTCCAGTGACATAGCCATTATGCTAACTGCTGGTCTCCCTACAGATTTTCTTAAAAAAAAAAAAAACATACGTGAGTGTATATATATGAGAGAGAAAAATTTCGGGAGAAAGGGAGAAGAGAAGAGAGAGAAAGAGACATAAAGAAGGCAGAGACCACCCTACCTGGCTTTTTGCTCGGTGTTGGGCTGGAAGGAGGGGTTTGGGGCAGAGGCTTTCTAGCTAAAGGGGCAGGGCTAGGTCTATCTCAGATGTATATGGATTCTGGCTTTTTGGTAGGTGTTTCATCATGATGATTTCTTGAGAATACGTTCCTAAAAGTAGAATGGTGGGTGCAGAAGTCCACATCTGCAAGTTTTGGGATCCTGCTTGTGGGAGGACTGTCAGAGTGGACGTTCTTCCATCAGTGCTCATTTGCCCAAACTCTGAACACTGGGTAATGTTAAAATAATGATCACAACAACAACAAAGACAGAAACAACCCCCAGACAAACAACCCTAACCTACCACAGCAAAAAACCCCAACAACTTTGCCAATCTAAATCTCTGCATGTATGTGTGTCTTGCCTGTTTTTGTCAGTGTCCATTTTCTATCAGATTTTTCTTGTGGTTTTTAAATTGCTTTCCTCTCTACATAGTCAAGATGTTAACCCTTTAAAATATATGCTGCAAATGTTTCCCTCTGTATTTTATTTGCCTTTTCATTGTTTTTGTGCACGGTTTCCCAGGTTTTATTTTTTTTTTAAATCCTCTATTTTGGAATCACTTTTGGAATAATTGTAGATTTATGGAGAAGTTGCCAAGATAGGACAGAGAGTCTCAGTATGTCTTCACCCAACTTCTCCCAATACTGACATCATACATACTCATGGTCCATGTATCCAAAGAAACCCCATTAGGTTTTAAAGGTGCCTTGTTTATGCAATGCAGAGAACCAAGAAAATCTGATATAATCTTCATTTTCCTGTAATGGGAAATTTTGTTTATAGTTTGGTTGATTGAAATTTGGAGCACTTTTTCCCCAAACCATGATTTTGTGTATTTCTCAGTCAGAGTGCAGAAGTATTTTTAATCCTTAATGTTCTGAACTGTATCATTAATAGTTATTTAATAGTACTGTAGAACTTATCTAAGGCTTGTTGGTTAAGATGGCTGGATCTCACATGACCAACCGTGTGGTTTGAGTCCTAGACCTGGCAGTTTGAGAAACACACCATGCACGTGTGCACGAATGCCCAAAATCCAAAAAGGAAAAACAAAAGAGGATATTCTGGGTGACCATCCCCTATGGGGGTGTGCTTTCTCACTTCCCCCTCTCTCTCTGTGTCTCTCCAGTGAGTGGATATGTTCTCTGGCAAATTAAAAACAAAAACAAAAACACAAAACCCCAACTCATCTCTGAGTAACCATATTTCTATATGCAAAGGCATTCAGAGTTTTGTTTGAAGTGTTTGGAGTCTGAACTTCACTGATGTCTTTAATCTGTGGGTTTGTCTCCTATGATCCTATATAATGTCCTTCTTGTGCTACTGGTGGGCTCACCTTCTGGGGTTAAAGGGCAAAAATGAGAAGTGTGTCTAACATCATCCTTATGGGGAGCAACTTGCCATTAGAACACTTTCCTAAAGAGAGCTATCATCTTTCTCTTTCTGAATTACAGCTTCCCCAGGGATAGCTTGATAAGGAAGCAGTTGTCTAAAATGGTCTTTTCCTAGGGCCAAGTAGAATTTGGATAATTAGATGGTGCAGTGTCAGAGCAGCGAACCAGGCACTTTTTCCCCAAACCATGATTTTGTGTATTTCTCAGTCAGAGTGCAGAAGTATTTTTAATCCTTAATGTTCTGAACTGTATCATTAATAGTTATTTAATAGTACTGTAGAACTTATCTAAGGCTTGTTGGTTAAGATGGCTGGATCTCACATGACCAACCGTGTGGTTTGAGTCCTAGACCTGGCAGTTTGAGAAACACACCATGCACGTGTGCACGAATGCCCAAAATCCAAAAAGGAAAAACAAAAGAGGATATTCTGGGTGACCATCCCCTATGGGGGTGTGCTTTCTCACTTCCCCCTCTCTCTCTGTGTCTCTCCAGTGAGTGGATATGTTCTCTGGCAAATTAAAAACAAAAACAAAAACACAAAACCCCAACTCATCTCTGAGTAACCATATTTCTATATGCAAAGGCATTCAGAGTTTTGTTTGAAGTGTTTGGAGTCTGAACTTCACTGATGTCTTTAATCTGTGGGTTTGTCTCCTATGATCCTATATAATGTCCTTCTTGTGCTACTGGTGGGCTCACCTTCTGGGGTTAAAGGGCAAAAATGAGAAGTGTGTCTAACATCATCCTTATGGGGAGCAACTTGCCATTAGAACACTTTCCTAAAGAGAGCTATCATCTTTCTCTTTCTGAATTACAGCTTCCCCAGGGATAGCTTGATAAGGAAGCAGTTGTCTAAAATGGTCTTTTCCTAGGGCCAAGTAGAATTTGGATAATTAGATGGTGCAGTGTCAGAGCAGCGAACCAGGGTCTAAGAATGGAGCTCCTGATGCCTGCTCTACCCTAGACCAGCCTTGGGGGTTTGTCTGTGTCACTGCCCCTTTCGGGGCCTCATTTCCTCATCTGCAAAGCAGGGGGGCTTCTGACTGGAGGTTTTCTCAGTAATCCTCAGAAACAGATTTTATTTGGGCTGACGGATATTTGATATTGTGGTGATTTCATTGTGGGTATATTCCTATGTCAAAATTTATCAAATTATATATTTTAAATATATGTAAAAATGGCATATTTAAAATACATGCAGTTTTTTGTATGTCACATATATCTCACTACAACGATTTAAAACAATCAATTTTTTCCAGTTTCTAGAACAATGAAAAAGTAGAAAGGATGATGCCTGATTTTGATATGGATCAGAAACTACAGTGCTTTCTGGAGTTTTTCCTACATCCTCCTCCTAAGGCTATCCTGTTCCTCCTCCAATTTCTTCTTTTTAAAATTATTCTTTTCATCCATTCCAGGGACTGTTCATTTTCTTCACTCAGGGGTCATCTTCAAGTCTTTTCTTTCCTTTGGACTCAGGAGTGAGATAGGGAGTAAGGGTCCTCTTGGACTGAAGCTCTGGGCTCATTGCCATTATCCTTTCCAAGAAGGAAAAGAGAGTGTTCATGTCCCTAATACTTACAGCAGATCAATTAATTGGAAAAAAATTCCTTTGAGAGTGTACCAGGCCAACTAATGTGGTAGTTAAGGTGGCTGGATCCCACATGGCTGACTGCAATAGTTTCAGTCTCAGACTCAGTGGCCTGAGAAACACTGGGCATGTGCATACATGTGCCCCAGATCCCAAGAGGAAAATGGAGAAGAGATTGCAGCATGACCATCCCCCATGGGGGATGCTTTCTCATTTCCTCTTTTTTTCTCTCTCTGTCTCTTTCTCTAGTGAGCACATGCACTCTATGGCAAATTAAAAGGAAGGAAGGAAAGAAGGAGAAAGAAAGAAGAAAGAGAAAGAAGAAGAAAGAAAGAGAATGAAAGAAAAGAGAAAGAAAGAAAGAAAGAAAGAAAGAAAGAAAGAAAGAAAGAAAGAAAGAAAGAAATAAAGAAAGAAAGAAAGAAAAGAAGGAAGGAAAAAAAAAGAAGAAAAGGAAAGTGTACTGGTGGGGACAGAATCAAAACCCGTTCTCACAGTGTTATCTTAGACCGTTATTGCTTTGCTTACAAAAATACTTAGCCTGTGTAAGTTATGAAGAATAGAGGTTTATTTGGCTTATGAGTCTGGTGGCTGGAAAGTTTAAAGGCATGCGGCTGGCATCAGGCTGACTACAACATGACCCACAGAAGCAGAGAGGATGGCAGGTACATGTACAGAGAGGAGGAGCTGCAGGCACCTGTCTTTCATAACATGCTCTTCTGAAAACTAGCCCCTTTTGAGAGCTCAAACTTACCTAGTCTCTCACAAGACAGCATTAATTCATTCATGAGACCAAAGACCCCATGAGCCAGCTACCACAATCCAATCACATTTCACCAGGCTTCACCACCTCCCAACACTGTAACATTGGGGGTCAAATGAAAAAACATGAATCTTTGGGGTGAAAAACTATTATCCAAATCAAAACATAGTGAAACTTTACACAGTGTGACAATTGAATAGGGAGGTGTTGAGAGGGCAGCCATGATGGTGGCTTCTGCCTCTCCTTTAACACCTCCTGGAAAGTCCCCTTCCCCTGACTTCTTCTATATTCAGACAGGCACCAGTTACTTATCACAGACTTGTGATTCTTCCACTGAGATGTCTCTTTGAGCTTATTTTTTAAGTTCTGTCACCCCCTAATCCAGAAACGTCTTTAAACTGGACTTTTCCAGTGGCCAGTCCTGAGGCTAGTGGTTAAGAGAGCTGGATCCTGGGTCAGCTGGTGGTGTGGTCGTTAGGATGGCTGGATCCCACATGGCCAACTGTGCAGTTTGAGTACTGGACCTGGAGAGTCGAAATACATGCCATGTGCATATGTATGTGAGCCCAAAATCTCAAGAGGACAATAGAGAAGGACAATTGATGTGGTGTGGTCATCCTCTCTAAGGGCCACTTTATCACCTTGCTTCTTTCTCTCTTACGCTCTGTCTCTCTGTGGTGAGTGCGTGTGCCCTCTATCAAATGAGAGAGAAGGAAAGAGAGAGAGTTGGATCTTACATGGTTGACTGTGCAGTTTGAATCCCGGCCCCCATGGCTTGAAAATAGTGCTAGGTGTGTGTGTAAAAACGTGTGCCTCAACAGTCTGGAGAGAGAAAGGAGAAGGGATTGCTACATGACCGCATCCCATTGGGAGTGCTTGTTCTCTTTCCTTCTCTGTTTCTCTCTGTTGAGTATATGTGCCCTCTGGCAATTAAATAAATAAATCATGATAAAATAAAAATTAAACACCCTAAATAGGTGTGTGTATTTTCTTCTTATCAAGAAAGAAGTCATATTAATTCAGATCTATGTTTTATAGGTAATGAAAGATCAGCTTTGTTTAAAAACCAACTTTTAAAAAAAATGCAAGATGAAAAAATGCTTTTTTTTCCTTTCTTACTTTGGTGTTGGGTGTGTGGACTCTCTGGAGAGGGAGAAAGAGAGAGAGAGAGAGAGAATGAGAACCCCTCTCCCCCAGGGGGGAATGAGAGAGAGAATGAGAACCCCCCTCCCCCAGGGGGGAATGGCCATGCCTCAATCTCTTCTCCTCCAATCTCCTTTTAGGACTTTGGTCATTCATGCACATGAACCTGGTGTGATTTTCAAGCCACCGGGTCTGGGACTTAAAATTAGAAATTGGCCATGTGAGAGCCATGCCTCAACATTCACCTTCTGGCTCCCAAGAAAAAACTCTTAAACATGGAAAGAAATTTGGAAAGATATATATCAAATGGTTTTCTTTAGGTGGAAGAATTAGTTGTGATTAAATAAAATATTTCCTTTTACCCCAAACTTTCTGTAACAAGCATATTCATCGTTATAATCAGGAAGACATTTTCATTTCAGGAAAAAGGACAGAAAGAAGGATAGCAATTTGGTGTAAATGCAGATAGATCACCTTAGAGATAGTGCAAAAATGAATATTAAATGCCTTCTGTTTTGTTTTAATATAGAGTGAGGACTGGAATGGGCCACATCTACAGGGACATTTAGCAGATGTGGACTGAGCGATTGCAGTGGTTCAGGGTAAACATAAAAAAATAAACAAATGAGCAAACTAATGGAATGTGATAGACAGGATGCCTGAGTAATTACTATAAATGCTCTGCCCCTCTTTTTTTTTTGTCAGGGACCTTAACCCCTAGGTCTATTAATCTGGCTTCTATCACTGGGCAAAGCTAGTGGCACGTTTTGTTCTAAATCATACATATATGATTTGCCCTTGGTATGCTCTAGCAATTTTGTTTTCTTACCATCAAAGTTTGTTATCTCATCATAGAAATGGAAAATGTACACATTGGTGAGATTACACAGGTGGATGTCTAAGACCTTGAGAATTTCACATGCAGCTGAGAAATTTACCATATGGGAATTCACTTGAGTTCTCAGAAGACCAATAGATCAACCTCAGCTATAGTCCCTATAAATAAAGTTCAGGGAGGACTCTGAATCTTGGACTCTGGAAAAACTTTTGACCATGAGGTTGATCCTGTTTTTTGGTGCCCTTTTTGGGCATATCTACTGTCGAGAAACATTTGTGGGGTAAGTTATGCTTTCTGGTGCTTGTTTGAATGTTATGTGCCTGATAGAGTCTCTCATTTGATTGTTATAAAAAATGGATGTAAGCATTGAGTGTTTTCAGAGGTTTCTTGAATTTGGGATTGGAGGGTGGTGGGCAGTGGAAAAAATAGGAATGGGTGATTGAAAAGGAGATGAATGATATGTGAAAGAAAGAACAAAAGTGAAAACCAAATACACATAATCCTATTTCTCTCTGCCCTTACTGATTTGTCCCTCCAACGGTCAGAATGTGGAGATGATAAACATCAGGGAGAAGAGAGCTATTAGGCCATTTTTCTCAGGAGGTTTCAGTCATAGTCAAGGCTGTTGTCCCACTTCCTTCCCTCCTTTCTGGATTTCATCCTCCACATCAACTCAGTCCTCTCCTATTTTAAGATTTAGTGTCTAGGTAGTGGAACCTCATGAAGCGGGAAGGCCAGGGCGGTAGATTTCAGTCAACTCTTTATCTTGTAGCTTGGTAGGATTCATCCTTTCTCCAAAGTACTTGGGTTCCACAACTATACCATGAAGGGCTCTAGCCAGCATTTTGAAAGAGGATTGTAGGGAGCTAATGAAGCAACAACAAAAAATGTGGGTGGTCAAAATTTTGGAATCAGAGAATTAAACAAACTGTAGGATATCTGGGAACTTTGACTAAATTCAAATGCGTCGTTAAGTCTGTAGGAGAGAATCTATGTAGCAAGCACATGCCCGTTTTTTAAATCACTGGCCCTTCCCCCTCCACTTTTTTCCTTCAATGAACAACTCGAAGGACTACTATTCCTTAGATCACACGCCTAATACATTACTTTCCCCAGTACTTTTCCCAGTTAAAAGAGGACACCTGGGAGTCCATGCATTAACTAAAAGTAATGAGACTCAAAAAACAAGGCACAAGAGCCCTGAAGAGCTCACATTCTATCACTTACGTATTCCACTAGAATTCACTGAAAATTACCTGGGGCCTAGTTTCAGAAGACCTATATTCTGGTTCTTGTATATGAAAGGTCTTTCATGGAAAGTTCATGGAAAATGCATATTATGAAAACAAACTGTGCATAGATTTCAAAATTTTGCATCAAATGAATTCATACTTTAATTCCATTTTTTTCATGAAATTTTTGAAGTCCCTGCCTATGGCTCACTGTACTGATTCCTTCCCAAAGCATAAATGGATGAGTAGTGACTTGGGAAGTGAGACTACTCGGAGAAAGGGAAAGACAAGGGACCTCTCTCAAAGAAGAGGCTATAAGAATCCATGTCTTCTACCTTCACCTGAAGGATCTGTGTTTACTTGTTTTGAAAGTTCTCTTTCTAGCCAAGGCATCCTTAATATCCTTTATTCTCCATTAGAAGTATGTGTGTGTGCATGTGTGTGTGTGTGTGTAAAGAGGAGCACACCATAATTTTTGAGTCCTTATTGTCCTTAACCATCCCTGAATTTAGGCCATGTGAATGGAGTTTGGAGACAGAACCCTGATACATTTTCAGGGGACAAGATAATCAAAGCAAACCAAACCAAACAACGAAAACAATCCTAAGTCTCCCTAGATGGGAATCTGATTCCTCTTACAAGCACCAAATTAATTATTCCATTTCTTCTTCGCTTATTTCAGGAAAACAAGAACCAATAACATTTGAAAGCCAATGCTTTAGAGCAGCAGGTATTATTGATAAATACTCATTAGCTAAAGGAAAGGTAATTTAAAGGCAAGTTTCCTGCTAGGAGCAGATACACGTCTTAATTATTGTTTAGATAACACTTCCTTGGAGGAAATAAAGCCATTTTATCTCCTCTTCATTCTGGAGATGTGGATCATTATACTATATATTATTTCTGGATTGCCAAACAGATTATTGAATATTGCATTGACCTCTTACACGTGGAGACTGACAGGAGCAGAAAGCAACAGGAAACAGTATCCAGGTTTTTGCTCTTTAAAAACAAAGAAAGAAAGAAAGAAAAAGAAAGAAAGAGAGAAAGAGAGAGAGAGAGAGAGAGAGAGAGAAAGAAAGAAAGAAAGAAAGAAAGAAAGAAAGAAAGAAAGAAAGAAA
>NW_006160129.1:1472125-1478307 GCF_000334495.1 Tupaia belangeri chinensis
AAATAAAACTCTCAAAAAAAAAGAAAGAAAGAAAGAAAGCCAACAGGATCTCTCTGTGCTACTATCCTTCTGCCTCAGCCTTCCAGCTGAGACCAAAGGTGTATATTACCGTGCCTGGCTCTTATTTTAAGTCAGGGCTGTGCTATATCACCCAGGTCAGTCTGATTGAGCTCCTCCTGCCTCAACTTCCCTGAATCACTGTGATTACTGGTGCATGACACTGCACCTGGCTTTTTACATTGGACCAGAAATTTCCTAGGTGGTCCCAGCCTCCAGAATAAAGCATCTCTAGCTGCACATGTCACTGAGGCTGGACCTGGCTTTGCTTTGTAAGTCATGTCTGTGGTTAATATTCTTTAGAGACCAAGTTCTTGAGATTGTACCAACAAATGAAGAACAGATGAAAAATCTGATGCAATTGGAGGCTGAAGAACATCTCAAGGTATCTGTCGAAAGGAGGGTATCTGTTTCCTAGAGTGGAAAGTCTCTAGTTAGACATGACGATTGGGATAGGTTTGGAACTGTACTTCAACTGATATGGTGTGGAATGATACTGGGGCTGGGAATTCTGAGTTGTAGTCCCAACTCCTGAAATTGGGCAAGTCTCCTACCTTCCTTGTGTCTCCTTTCCCACTCAGAATAACGGGGATAAATATACCATTCTTCTCTCTCACAGGCTTATTGGAAAAAGAGATTATATGTGAAAGTTACTTTTTTTTTTTTTTTTGGAGAGGTTTTTCCCATAGGGCGCATGCGCTCGCCAGACAGACAGAGAGAGACAGAGAGATAGAAAGCGAGAAATCACCCCCCAGGGGGGATGGCCACGCCACAATCCCTTCTCCATTCTCCTCTCGGGATCTTGGGCATGCACGCACACGTGCCCGGTGTGAGTTTTAAGCCACCGGGTCCGGGACACGAACCGTGGTCGACTACATGGGAGTCCAGCGACATAGCCATTACGCTCACTGCTGGTCCCAAGTGAAAATTACTTTGAAAAACTGTTGAACAACTTTAATGTATTATTTCCCCTAAAATAGTATTGGTATCCTATCATAAAATGAATTAGATCACTTAAATGCCAGGTTTGTTTTTGTTTTTGTTTTCAGGTTTTTGCCATAGGGCACGTTTGGCAGAGTGAGATAGAGAGAGGGAAAGTGAGAAATCACCCTTGAAGGCGGATGGCCACTCTGCAGTCCCTTCTCTTCCATTTTCCTCTTGGGATTCTGAGCATACGTGCCCAGTGTGATTTTCAGGCCCCTGAGTCTGGCACTTGAGCAATCAGCTATGTGGGAGTCCAGTGGCTTAATCACCATGCCTCCTGCTGGCTCCTAAATGTCAGACTTTTAAAAGCAACTGTTATATGGACCAGCAGATGGTGTAATGGTTACGTCGCTGGACTCCCATGTAGTCAACTGCAGTTTGAGTCCTGGATCCAGTGGCTTAAACTCACGTCGGGTGCATGTGTGTGCGTGCCCAAGATCCCAAGAGAACCGAAGAGAAGAGATTGTGGTGTGGCCATCTCTTCTGGGGGGTGATTTCTCGGTTTCTGTCTCTCTGTTTCTCTCTCTGTCTTTCTGGTAAGTGCATGCCTCTCAAAACCCCCCCCCCAAAAAAAACCAAAAAACACAAACTGTTATAGTTTTTTTTTTTGAGAGGTTTTCGCCAGACAGACAGAGACATAGAGACAGAAAGTGAAAAATCACCTCCCAGGGCGGATGGTCACGCCACAATTCCTTCTCCTCCATTCTCCTCTCGGGATCTTGGGCACACATGCCCACGCGCCCGGCATGAGTTCTAAGCCACTGGGTCCGAGACTTGACCCGCGGTCGACTACATGGGAGTCCAGGGACATAGCCATTACGCTAACTGCTGGTTCCCAAACCGTTATAGTTTTAAATAATCTTTTCCTCCTGCCAATTTTAATATCTAGCCAAAGAGGGCCAAAACAATATAACATATTTGCCAATGCTTAGGTATTAAAAAAATCCTTATTGGGATTGCATAGTGATTCTGCAGTAATTACAGTCTTGTGGGTGCAAGATAAACTAGATACACATTGATTTTTAAAAATTTATCACTGCTGAGTTGCCCATTTCCCTAGGATAACCAAGTTATTGCATTGCCTTGGCTTTTCTCCCTTTCAGCTTGACTTTTGGAAATTACCCACCATGCCAGGGGAGACAGTTCATATCCGAGTTCCTTTTGTCAACGTCCAAGCAGTCAAAGTATTCTTGGAGGCCCAGGGAATTGCTTATTCTATCATGATTGAAGATGTTCAGGTAATTATTCCACAGACCAACCATCTAAAGGCTTGTTGGTCCTCATGAACTGAAGGTTCATTCTCTTTTATCTTGGAGTGTTCTTTTTTTAGGGAAGGACCTGTGGGTGTCACCAGGGCCTTCCAGCAGGGTGTGCTACACATGACCCATGCAGGGTGGGTAGGAAGGCGCTATCTCTTTCCATTTGGCACAAGTGGAATATGGCAACAAGAACTGCAAGAGAGGCTATGGAATGAAGTACAAAGTGCAAACTGCAGTGTATTAGTCTCTTAATTTGTCATTGTGTTACTAACAGAAATACCTAAGACTGGGTGATACATATAGAAATAGAGGTTTATTTGACTCACAATTCTGGTGGCTGTAAAGTCCAAAAGCATAAGGCTGGCATCAGCCTGGCTCAAGTCACAATGTGGCTGACAGAAGCAAAGAGAATGGTGGACATGAGAGAGACCTGGGGCAGCTGTCTCCCTCTTATAACAACTTGCTTTCATAGAACTAACCCCTTCTCATGAGCACTATAACTCACTGGTTCTCATGAGACATCACTAATATATTCACAGGAGCCATCCCTCTATGATCCAATCCCATTAGGCTTTACCTCCTAAACTCCATTATGCTAGGGTCCAAGTTCCAAAGCATGAATTTTGGGGGGACAAATCATTATTTAAACCATGGCATAGTCAAAATAGGGAAAAGCAAGAATTGTGTAGTTTTAATTAGATGTTAGCTCAAGCACTGAGTTCTCAGAAACACAGAATAAGCCATAGGCCAAATCTGCAAGCCCATCATGGGACTGTATCACCCTATATCTGTAGCGTCTGACTGCCTGGAAGTCCCATTAATGCCCATCTTCTTTCAGAGTGCTGCCCAATTAAGGGGAAGACATGACCTCAAAGCCTACAGGACAGGGAAAAGACAGTGTTGTTACTGGACCTGAGTGTCACCATTTCCTTCACAATTGTAGGATAAAAGACAATGCTGTCAAAAAACAGAACAAAACAAAACAAAAAAACAAATACAATGCTGTCCACTAATCATAGATATAATTGGTTTATTGTAGCTTCTGTTGGATCAAGAGAATGAAGAAATGCTATTTAATCAGAGAAGAGAGCGGAATGGTAACTTTAATTTTGGGGCCTACCATACCTTGGAAGAGGTAGGTACTTCAAAATGGACGGAAGAGAAATGGGTCATTCTTTCCTACCATGATGAGGTCTATACTTCCATGTGGTGATTTAATGACCTAGAAATTATTCTCCTAATATTTCCTAACTTTTCCAAGTTTCCCTAGCATTTCACAGCTGTATCAGTGTCACTGCTTCTCACCTATTCCTGCTTAATGCAGGACCTACACCTCACTTTCCCAGCCACATAGTTGTTTTGAAAGAGTCCAGGAGTGTCTTAAGTGAGTTGACAAATAGCCCTCTCATGCTCTGCCCCACAAGGCCCCCTTGCTGATTTCTGACCCATGTTGCCCACAGAGCCAGTCAAGAGCTGTGCTCCATGGCTGCCATTGATGATGGAGTCAGAGGTTACCTCAGCACCTCTGATTTCCAGACAAAGGTGGAGTCTCCCAACCTGTCCAAGGTTCAAGGTCTCATGGTAGCAGGATCTAAGGCAGTCTTTGCTGAGACTGAGTTTTGTTGGGCCTGTGTTGCATTTGGTACTCTGTTCTGTTACCTGGGTTACTGAACAGTGCTGTATTTACCACTCTGACTCAGAGCTCTTCCTGAGGCCTATGGGTCTATCTACACTGACTTGAGAAAAAACAAAGCAGGGAGCAGGAAAGTAATGAAGAGGAGATATCTGGTAGATACTAAGTTTCCAATTCATCAATTCTATTACATTTTTATTTTTAAAAAGTTGTTTATTTTATTCATGATAGAGACCATACATGTGACACAGAGTGTGGGAGAGTATCATTCATGCTGCAATCCCTTCCCCCAAGTCCTTCAGCTCTTGGATTCTTAGGCATGCACTGGCCAGAGCATTCTCTGGCTGGGAGTATTTTCAGGTCGACCAACTCCCATGTGGTGGGCCGTGTGGCTTCCAGCACTGCAGCTCAGGAGCTAATGACAGCAACATAGAGAATGGGCCTTAAATCTGCAATTTAAAAATGCAAAGAGCAGGACCAGCAGATGGTGTAATGGTTATGTTGCTGGACTCCCACATGGTTGACTGCAGTTTAAGTCCTGGATCTGGAGGCTTGAAACTCACACCAGGCACGTGTGCATGCATGCTCAAAATCCCAAGAGGAGAATGGAAGAGAAAGGATTGTGCCGTGGCTATCCTCCTGAGAGGTGATTTCTCAGTTTCTGTCTCTGTCTCTCCAGCGAGCACACATGTCCTATAGCAAAAGCCTGTCTCTTAAGAAAAAAAAAAAATTAGCAAGGAGCCCTGAAAATTTCTTCCTCTAATGTATTTGGTGGTAAAATCTGATCTGGCCTAAACTCACTTGGGCCAAAATCTGACCTGAATTGATTTGCTATTCATTTCACTGCCAGAAATCTTAATGTGCTTCAACATGGAGCACTGTCACACATACAACATAGAGTATATACCTACTATTTCCTTTTTAAAATTCTGTCCCTCAAGTTCAGTCTTACTTTGAAATATACGTGTCTCCAAGGGTTTCGGGTAAGTGACTCCAGAGAAGCAGAGTGAGGAAGAAGGGAAGAGGAGGAAACAAGACCCTCTCTCCTTGCATGGCCCTCTAAGCCAGTGTCTGTGTCCTACAGAGAGCAAATGCTGACAGCAGAGAGGCTGTTTCAACCTGTTAACTCTCCAGACCCACCTCCACACATCCCATTCTCAGCCACGGGACACAGTTTGGGTGGCCCAGATGCAAAACATTTCCATCAGCCTTGAAAATGGGAGCCTGAGTAGCTGATGACTCTAGCGGGTCTGTGGCACCATGGCATTGTCTCTGGAACTGCTACATTCTGTAGTAGCGCCTGCCCTTGCATCCATATTTACTTTTAAATTATTTACTTAATATTTGTCTACTTATTATTTTTAAAATGTGCTACAGAGCACGTGTGCTCACCAGGAACAGTCATGGGAAAGTGGGAAAGCAAGCTGCCAGGTCCGGGACTCGAACCACAGTGAGCCATGTGGTAGTCCAGCATTTCAACCACCAGGCCTATGGCTGAGGCAGCTCTGCCACTGAGATGGGGTCGAGGAGAGCCACAGGCAAAACAGACAAGTGCCATTTTGTTCTGCACGAAAATGGAACGAACTGGCTCTGCAGCCACAAAATGGTTTCTCCCTTCCAGACCCCGCAGTTGCTGAGTGACTCACAATACCTTAGCGGGAATTCAAACTTAAGGAACCTACAGCACCCGCGCTGTCCTCCCTTCTGGATCCTTATAGAGGATGGGAATGGAGACCCGGGAGAAATTACTTAATGGATGTATTGCACTGTTTATTTACTCATTTAAAACATTTCAGATTTCCCAAGAAATGGAAAACCTCGTGGCTGAGTACCCCAGCCTAGTAAGCCAAGTGAATATCGGCTCTTCTTTTGAGAACCGGCCCATGAACGTGCTCAAGGTACTCCAGTGTAACAGCGGTTTTTCCTCTCGATGCTTCTAGAATCCCCCTCCTCCCAGCTGGGGAGGCAGAGCAGTTCTTTCTTTCTTTTTTTTTTCCGCCCTAACCGGTCCTTGCTGGTTTTGAGTATCCACTCCCCCACCCCTTTCTCTTTTTTCTTTCTCTCTTTCCTGCGCAAGCGGACGCAGGTCTGCAGGAGTGGATTAATGCTCACGTCTTGATAGACGCACTCGCGGGGAACCAGGGCGAACCCGCCAATAGGAACCGAGGAAGGGGGAGGTGGCCCAGGCCCGGGTGAGAGGAGGCTGGAGAGTCTTCTGTAATTAATCAATGGGGGAGGTTTCTGCCGTT
>NW_006160129.1:1478342-1516567 GCF_000334495.1 Tupaia belangeri chinensis
CGTCGAGTATTGCCGGAGCCGCATTAAAAAAAAAAAAAGTTCCCGCAGTGTGCAGAAGGATGACTGGCAGCTAAACCGCAAAGACAAGTGCTGGAACGAAAGCCTTGCTGTTTTTTAGGTGATAGCCGGTAAAAGAGGTTAGGGTGTTACTGCAACTTGTAACCTTTAACATTCTTCGGACTAAGCATTTCAAGCTTTTACACTTTGCCCTGAAAACCAGTGAAAATTATTTCCCCAGATTTCCTAGAAAGAGTTTGTTAAGGGTAAAAAAAGAAAAGAAAAGAAAAGAAAAGTGATGTCACAACTCCGGGCTAAGTTTGGAAACGTTCTGACTGGGAGCCAACTGACTAACTGGGACAGATGGATTTCTCCAGAGCGTTTTCCCCAAAGCAGGACTGAGAGAGGTGGTTTGTCTACTTTTGGACACTGGGACATTTGCTAATGTTGTTATTCTCCTGTCTTTGAATTTTCTCTACCCTATTTCTCCTACAATGGGGTCAGGAAACCTCCGATTCTGGATTGGATTTTCCTGGCCTTCCCTTTTCCAGAATGGTTCAGTTGTTGAGGATATTATGAGGTTTTTTTTTTTTTTTTTTTTTTTTTTTTTTTTGTTCTTTGGGAGAAAAAGGCACAAAACACTTTCAACCAAAATGCTCAAAATGTAATTTTTAGCAAGGATTTCCATTTCTCATTTACCTTATCTGTCATATTTGGAATGCCGCACGGAGATAGAAGTTGATGGTGCAAAAATAATCTTTTCTTCCCCATTTACAGATCCAGTTGGCAAAGCCACTGTTCCAAATAAAACTAAGCCACTTAGATGATCAAATTTAAACTCTGGAAAACACCTCTGAGCCTGCCATCTTGTTTTTAGGAAAGACTCAAAAAATTATCACAATCTTTTTTTTTTTTTATAACAAAAATAACACAATCATTGCATAAATTTTGCTACTAAAGAAACCAGAAAAAAAACCTCTCATAATTTAAGAACTATGGGAGAACAGCTATTAACATGCTGTATATACATGCTGTGTATTTTTCTGCTTATATATCTTTTTCTCTCTTCCCTTTCCTCTCTTTTTTCTCATATGTATGTGTGTATTTTATTTTTAAAAAATAAAACACTACCCTTTGATTTTTCCCCCCAATTTACAACATATAAGCATATTTCCATGTCATGACATTATCTGCAATAATTTTTACAAACATTAAAGAAAAAAAAAGTCTATGCATCTCTTGTTAGCCTTTTATTTTTTTGGAGAAGTTTTTGCTATAGGGTGCATGCGCTGGTCAGAAAGACAGAGAGAGAGACAGAGAGATAGAAAGCAAGAAATTGCCCCCCAGAGGAATGGCCATGCCGCAATCCCTTCTCCTCCATTCTCCTCTCGGGATCTTGGGAACACACGCACACGCGCCTGGCGTGAGTTTAAGCCACCGGGTCTGACACTCGAACCACGGTCGGCTACATGGGAGTTCAGTGACATAGCCATTATGCCAACTACTAGTCCCTTGTTAGCTTGTATTTAAGCTTATTTTAAAAGAAGGAAATAAAAGAAAATACACCTTAAATGAGAAGAGTTAATTGACAGTGTTACTATGTGCATCTCTCCCTTTCTCAATCACACTAAGAACAAAGGGGGACAGAGAAGGATGCAGGGGTGGGCTAGGAGGGGCCCACAGCGTGGAGTCATTCACATTGTGAGTCATTCACATTGCTGTACTTGTTTCGGGCAGTTCAGCACTGGAGGAGACAAGCCGGCCATCTGGCTAGACGCCGGGATCCATGCTCGAGAGTGGGTTACGCAAGCTACTGCACTGTGGACAGCAGGGGCCCACGCTGTGGGCCATTCACATGTGAGTCATTCACATTGCTGTACTTGTTTCGGGCAGTTCAGCACTGGAGGAGACAAGCCGGCCATCTGGCTAGACGCCGGGATCCATGCTCGAGAGTGGGTTACGCAAGCTACTGCACTGTGGACAGCAAACAAGGTCGTTTTGCCTAAAATTCCTTGCCTATTTTTCCTTTCTGGAGTCAGGCCCACCTAAGCACATGACAGTCCCTGTGGTCCTGCAAGTGGCATTCTGAACCCAAGCCCTTTTCTTGGCACACAGACAGGAAATAAATCCATCCAGCCCTTTTTGCTATTGCCCCATCCAGCACTTCCGCAACTCCTTCTGGGCTGGTCACTCTGTGGTCAGTTGAAAGACAGAGGGGGCTTGGAAGATCTTGTGAAAGTAGTTGGGAGTCAAAGTTCAGCCTAAGAACAGACTAGAGAAAAATCACTTTGCTGTTTGAAACTCAGGTCTGAGCCAGGATGTGCTAGAAATCTATAAAATTGCAAGGTGGGACGGAAAAGATGAACAGGTGCCAGCGGAGCTTACTTTGACCTACAATTCCAAAGTGGATTAGCTAAGGGTGTTTGGGTTCTGAAAACTTCCCAAATCGGATTTTAAAGTCAGAGTGGAGCAATACCTCTTCCACACATGCTCGTTGGCACTGGAGTCAGGACATGGGGCTGGGTGTGACCCAGTCTGGTATTTCTTAAGTAATTCAAAAATGACATGCTATAAATCAGAATGTTAATTCATGAGCAAAGGAAATCAATCCCCATCAGATCATTCAGGCATGTGCAACCACGTGCATACCGACTGATACATTTTTCCCTTCAATTAAAATGCGGTTACCTTTAGGGTATTGTGAAATGGATATTTAACAGTTGAATAATAATGCCTTAGGATGGCTGAGCACAGGAAATGAATAAATTTTAATCCAGCAGAACCTTCAACTCCACTGCCATGGATTGCAAGTAAACATGTAATTCCTCAAATGGATTTTAACTGGTTCTCTGTATCTTTAGCAGAGTCGCCACATACTTAAGTTGGTTGTGAGTTTGGAAAGCTAACCCATGTGGGGATTAAGGACTACTATAAAAAAAGAAAAAAAAATTTTTTTTGGTTCAGAAATCTGCATGAGCCTTGTATACCATTGTCCATCACTGCAAAATGCCTTCCCAGAACTAATAAGAAGAATACTTGTGTTTTTGAGATAGAATGGTTATGTGGTAGCTGATTTTTGTATACTATGAGTAAAGTATTCTGACCAGACATGAAAGTATGGACATTGGTATGTTAAGTACATTAGCACTGCAGGAGACCGAACGACAATATCTAGAAGATTCTCATAGACCAACAGTGACCCCTCATTCACACTGGGAAAAAAATACATTTCCTTTCTATTCTGTGCCCTGTTCTCTGCCACGAGGGGAGTATGAAGTTGATATGTATGTGTCTCTGTTCAGATTGCCTCTGATTATGGAAAGGATCCATCCATCACCTCCCTTCTGGACACCATGGATATATTCCTGCTCGTGACACCATGGAGATATTCCTCCTGCCAGTCACAAACCCTGATGGATATGTGTTCTCGCAAACGAAAGTAAGCCTGGGCTTTTTCTCTTCCTTAACAAGGACCTAACGAGATGTGCAGGAACTTCAAAGGCAAAAATAATCTTTCTGTTCTTGATTTCCTCTACACGGAATCCTAATCTCTCAGTAGTGGCCCTGAAATGAGGCATAGAGAAGTGTTTATAATCGCTTCTCATTCCAGCACACGGTGTCTTTCCATGTGGCCGCGGCCAGAGCCCATTTCAGCTGGTAGGCTGGGCTATTAGAGCTCCGCGCTCACCTAGGAGATTTGTTCCAATTATCTCTGCATTTCCGTGGTAGGATTGATAGAAGAAAGGAGGTGGATGTTACCTGCTGACAATTAGATTGCAGTAGGATTTAGGTAGGCGGTACAATGCATCTAGTATTTCGCTTACAATCTGTAGGCGAAATCCTGTGTAATATCACGAAAAGGAGTTATGCAGTTTTTTTTTTTCCTTTAAAAATCTCATTACGCGACACCATTGTGGCAACCGTGACCCCATGTTTATTTGAGATGAATCAAGGCTTCAAGTGTATTTTTGGAGAGAGCTGACTATAGATGCGTTCTTCAAAGAAACTCATACTCACACTAATACTATTCATCCCATGAGATACCATATGATAAAGAGTCCCCCATTCAAGTCTAGGAAATACCACCCACTAGATCCCCTTCTTAGAGGTTCATAAAAAGCATTAAAGCAATAAAAATCTTTTTTTTTTGAGAGGTTTTAAAATCTTTTGAAGTTCTGAAATACATGTACTGATTTAGCTACATGTTTTCCCCAAAAATACTCTAGCACAGAACCCTTTCTGTCTCCCACTTTTTGTTGTTGTGGCAAGCATGGAACAGAACCGGAGTTCTGTGGGATATGGCTTGGCCGACGCTCATCTGAGGATGTGGTGGAATAGTCACTTCTCACCCCAGTGAGATGGCAGAGAAACACCAAGCAGAAGCCGGGAGGATGATCTGACACCTCTCAGGCCAGGAAAATGAGTGCAACTTCAAAGGGGCCTTCCTGGAGGGAGCAAGGGGAATGAACAGATTTCTAAAGGGACCTTTTTGTTATGACCATCTTCCTTTGTTCCATTTCTTTCTGGGTTGGATTTTTAAAGAATCGTATGTGGCGGAAGACCCGGTCCAAGGTATCTGGAAGCCTCTGTGTGGGTGTTGATCCTAACAGGAACTGGGACGCTGGTTTTGGAGGTGAGCATAGGTATTTGCCCCGAGGGATGGTCAAATCGTGTCAGCCAACCGGCTGGTTTGCGTGGCTCTGCAGTGCAGTGCGTCAGCCTGCTAAGCCTATTTAGGATTCAAGCCATTTAAAAACCTATTTGAAAAACACTTAACTAAATTCCCCTCCTAGGCGCCTGGTGCTGTCACAGAGCTCTGAGCAGCGTTTAATGTATTTCGTCTCACATCTTGGTTTTTCCACAAGCTGTGGCCTGTGCTGGCTTTGTGCTGCTGGAGCAAGACTTTGCACAATGGCGGGAGGCCTCGGGAAGCCCTGAACCAACCACTAGAGGGGGTTAGGATCTATTCAGAGGAGAAGCATTACATCATCTATAGATGGTTCGAGAAAGAAACCGAAAAAAGTACAAATAGGATTAATAAATGGATTTCAAAAGAGATTCACAGATCAATGTTAGTTTGTCTCTCTGGTCTGCTTGACTTGCAGCTTGTTTTATTTGGAGTTTAGTAGCAGGCTAGTTGGGAGGGCTCCTTTATGCTTCTAGGTACCAGTTAAAACCCTTATTCTATGATGTTTCACTAATCATAGAATTGAAATTCGCCTGGTTTTCCCTCACAAGGCTACAGTAACAGTGAGATTAAGAGCAGTGTCTTTCACTGTAGTATTCCTGACAGCTCGCGCACAGTGCTTGCAGCATAGAAGGCAATTACTAAATATTTGTCAAACAGACGAATTAATGAGAGCTAGGGAACCGAGACAAGACGCACTGGGGAACTGCGATAGGTTATGGAAGAGTAGCGACTTCATTCCTTGCTTTCACTTTTTTTTTCTCTTTAGTGCAGAGAAAAAGAATGAAAGCACCAGACCCCAACATATTGAATAATATGCAGCAATTCAGTGCCAAATTTCTTCCTGAAATAATAATAATGTGATTATTACTAAATTATTTAAAAGTGAAGTGCCAGAAGTGGTGTTTATACTTTTGTCTATATCACTTCGAGGGCAACCCCTACTCCTGCCCATGCCCTCAGAGGTTAGAGCGCCCTCAGTGTCCTGGCCAGGCCTATAGAGGACCCATTCCAGTGGTCTTGAGCAACTGTAGTTGCAGAGAGCATCAAGGGCAAAGGCGGCCTTGTTGTCAAATATAGCTGTGATTTCTCCACTACAGAAAGGGTGTCAGAGGTTCCTTGCATTTGTGGCTTTATGAGTTGGGAGTACAGATGCATATAATCTTCTGTGTTTGGACTTTAAGAATTGGAAGACATCCCAGAAAAGGAACTTGCTAAACTCCCACCCAAGGTGGGAATTTCATCTATAATATTAAATCTAGCTTTTCTTCCAACAACTCCCACAGAGAAAAAAATGTTCTAATTTGATAGCTCTTTCTACCATCTAGAGGAACCATATATATATATTTCTTCTAAATGTATTTTTGTTTTGTTGTTGTTTTGCTATACGATCCCAGAGAGAAACAGAGAGAGAGAGAGAGAGAGAGAGAGAGAAATGATCCTCCAGGATATGGCCATACTGCCATCCCTTCACCTCCATTCTCCTCTTGGGATTTTGTGTATGCAGGTACATGCACCCAGTGTCTCCTTAAGCCTCTGGGTTCAGGGCTCAAACTTCACAGTTGGCCATTGGCCACGTGGGATCCAGCCACCTTAACCTCTATGCCATCTGCTGGCCTGAAGGAACCATATTTGTTAGTAAAGAGATATGTCCAGACTCACTTCAGTTAGACTTCCAGACCATGCTCTTAGGAAGAGATTCAATCTAACGCAAATGACAACCTTGCCTTGACTTCCAAAGGAGGAACTTAGAGGTGCCCTTCTCCATACAGTGACTTCTTAATGCTCATGATCCTCACTGGGGTTCTTCTGCATCCCATCAGGACCCGGAGCCAGTAAGCAACCTTGCTCTGATTCATACCATGGACCCAGTGCCAACTCTGAAGTTGAAGTGAAATCCATTGTGGACTTCATCAAGAGTCATGGAAAAGTCAAAGCCTTCATTACCATCCACAGCTATTCCCAGCTGCTGATGTTCCCCTATGGGTACACGTGTAGCAAGCCAGATAACTTCGATGAGCTGGTGAGTCTGTGAAGCTTGATCTCAGCTCAACATCTATTGTGTGGACCAATAAGTTTCAGTTATAAAGATAGGCTCTGAGGCAGAGGTATGCTAGTGACAGATTACCAGGACGAATGAGCCATAAGTCCAGCCACTAAGAAGACTGTGATAGGCCAAAGGTTTGAAAGATTGGTCACGAATGTTCCTAAATTCAGTTTCCTTGGAAATAGAATTTATGAAATGATGGTTACCTTAATCCAGATGAGCAGGGGACTGATCTGACTGTAAATTCCAAGGATATGCTTTCCATTGTTTAGGGGGAAAAATAAGCCACTTGTATTTGGAGCCGAGGCCCTTGTTTCGAAGGTCTAACGCTCTGTGCTAAGCAGGGCTGCTTCCTAGCAACTCACCTGATACTTTCTGGGCCCTTTGGCTCTAAGAGCTGCTGTGAGGATGCGGGGATAGGGGCGGGGGGGATGTGACATTGGGGTTAAAAAGCTAATTTCTCTAACTTGATACTTTCTATCATTATTCCTGATTAAGTAAGCAAACTGGAGGCAGCCTTAGGCCAGATGGGCACAGCTTAGAGACTGTTCACAGCTGAGCAAGAGCTATCCCCAGCTGAAGAGAATGTGGAGTATTTCCAGTTGGCTTTTAGGCTTAGTTTTGAAAACACATACATTAGGGATATGCTCTGAATTGGGACCTTTTGGTCACTTTGTTTTCAAATAGATCGTTAGTGGCTCCAAGCATAAATGGATTAGATTATTTCAATTCATGTGGATCTTTCACCTTATCAGTTGGATTTTTGTCCTACAGGGCAGTTTTCAGGATTTTGATGGTGAATATTACCATTCAGAATCAAATCAGGGAATAGGAATGTCAGGGCTGGGAGGAACCTAAAGAGTACTTACTTCCAGTAGCTCAAATGATCCAAAACTCATGCTCAAATCTTGACCAGAGAGCCATCAGCCTATGATTGGAGAGCTTCCTGCCTCTAAGGGAGCCTATTCCATGTTGGGGCTGTTTTGATTATTAAGAGCTCTTCCTTATAGACAGCCAAACCCTTTTCCATATGACTTTCACCTACGAGCCCTGGTTCATCATCTTACTCTATTGAGCAAGTTTATCGTCCTTCAATACGGGAATTCACTTATCACTTGAAGACAGTAAACTGCTGCTCTAGATCTTTTCCTTATTCTTCCTAAATAACCCCCGTTCCTTCATTCGCTTGGGCTGAAGTTCCCTCACCGTTCTGGTGGCTGTTTCCTGAACATGCTTTGGTTCATTTGTGTTCTTCAAGCATAGTTTGCAGAAGTGAATGTAACGCTTGTGTTGGGGATTAACCAGCACGGAGCAGAGCGTGACCGTAGCTGCCCTCGTCCAGATCACGTACCTCTGCTAATGCAGTGGAGGGTCGCGTTCGTTTTTTGGCAGTAGCATCATGTCGCTGACTCACTTTGGGCTCATTGACAGCTGAAACCCCTAGGCTCTCTGAGGATTCTGCTGAGCCAGGCTTCCTGCATCTGGTAATTGTACGGTTGTTTTCCTGGACCCAAGTTCAAGACCTTACATTTATCCCTAGCAAGGACAGTAAAGCCTCAGTCAGTCAAACTTGGAACCCTCGGATAACGGAAAGGATTTTGCTGAGCTCTGCTTCTTGGAAAGAGAGATAGTCATTGGGAAATATATCAATGTTCTAGTTAAAAAAAAATTAACTTGCTGGGTACATCCTAGAGTCAGTACGCATTCTCTTTATCCCTCTTTATACCTACTGTTTCCATCCACTCTCCTGAATAAGGAGAGCTGGTGGCAAAATGAGCACTGGAGGTTCTACATGTTGTATTTTCTTTTTATTTATTTATTTAATTCCATTTGTTGTTATTATCATTTTTAAATTTTTGACCAGAGAGAGACAGAGAGAGAAAGGGAAAGTGAGAAAACAAGCCTCCAGGTCCGGGACTCAAACCATGGTGGGCCATGTGGGAATCCAGCGCTCTTAACCACCACACCACCTGCCGGCCCCTACATGTTGTATTTTCAAAGCTGATGGAAGTGAACTTGGTGCTTCCATCTCAAAAACATCAAAGAATATGGTTAACAAACCTTCTCATTGTACATTCTGCTATTAGGCATCCATTCTCCTAAGAGACAAGTATAATCTGACCATCTTTCTTTGGTTCTCTCATTCTAGAATGAAGTGGCCCAAAAGGCTGCCAAGTCGGTGGCAAGCCTGCATGGCACCCAGTACAAAGTGGGACCGATCTGCTCAGTCATCTGTAAGTATGTAATGTGCTGGAAGTTTTTATAAATGACCCACTAAGAAGACAGGCATCATCTAATGGACCATCTGTTTATTTCCTTTACTATCTTCTTCTTCTTCTTCTTATTATTATTATTTTGGAGAGGTTTTTGCCAGAGCTGGGGGTGCTCGCCAGAAAGACAGAGAGAGACAGAGAGACAGAAAGTGAGAAATCACCCTCTGGGGGGATGGCCACGCTGCAATCCTTTCCCCTCCATTCTCCTCTCAGGATCTCGGGCACACATGCATGTATGCACGATGTGAGTTTAAGCCACTGAATCTGGGACTCAAACCATGATTGACTACATGGGAGTCCAGTAACATAGCCATTACACCAACTGCTGGTCCCCTATTTTATTATTTTTTAAATTGCCAGAGTGTGTGTGCTTATCTGAGAGACAGGAAGAAAGTACCATCCCATGGGTGTGTTCACACCACAATCCCTTCTCCTCCATTTTTCCTGTTGGAATTTGGGGCATGCATGCACTTGTGCCTAGCAATTTATTTATTTATTGCCATAGGGTTCATGTGCTTGCTAGAGAGAGACAGAGAGAGGGAAAGCAAAAAATCACCCCCTAGGTAGGATGGCCATGCCACAATCCCTTCTCCTCCATTTTCCTCCTAGGATTCTAGGCATCCACTCACATGTGCCTAGTGTGATTTTCAAGCTGCTGGGTTTGGGACTTGAACTGTAGTTGACCATGTTGGAGTCCACTGCCTTAACTACCATGCCACCTGCTGGCCCTACCTAGTGTGTTTTTAAAGTCTCCAGGGCTGGGATTCAAAGCATCATCAGCCATGTGGGATCTGGATCTCTTCACTGCTAGGCTATGGGACTAGCCCTAGGCCAGAGCTTTTCAGTGCCTTCTTGTGAAAGGAATAGACCTTTATGCATGGAGCCCACCCTTACTCAATTTCCCTCAGTAAGTCTCCTTCGTAAAATACTTATTCTGTGATCTTAAGAACAAAGAACTTACTAAGTATTAGTTTTGTGTTTTCTCCTGTGCTTGTACAGATCCTTAGAGATTACTGTCATTATGAGGAATCTCTGCCTAAAAATGGGCCTTGATTGGGACCAGCAGATGGTGTAATGGTTATGTCGCTGGACTCCAACAACATAGTTGACTGTGGTTCCAGTCTTGGACCTAGTGGCTTAAAACTCACACTGGGTACATGGGGTGCATGCCCAACCTCTCGAGAGGAGAGTGGAGGAGAAGGGATGGGGTGTGGCCATTCCCCCTGGGGGGGTGTGTGTGATTTCTTGCTTTCTGTCTCTCTGTCTCTTTCTGTCTCTCCAGTAAACACTCCCTATAACAAAAACCTCATTTTTAAAAAAAAGGCCTTTATCAAGACCTGGTCCTACCTCATACTCTTTTCATGATCTCTTTCCTGGCTGAGAAGGGCTTATGCCCTGAGGAATCTCATGGACCCCGTGGAGACAGAATTGGTGTGACCCTGTATTACATGGATTACTTCAGTTGCCGCTATTTGTCCATGACAAGTATGAGGAGGCAAGAGGGAGGAGAAGGCAGGAGTGAGTCTGGGGAGCCTACTCTCAGACTTTCTGAGACCCTCTCCCCTAGCAGACTGCAGTTAAAGAAGAAACTACTGTTGTGGGAAACCCTAGTGCGACCTTGCACCGATTCCAAATCCCTCAGAGGCACAGTCCCTTATGGACTACTGGATTTTCCTGTCGAGTTTTCATCACTAGTGTATTGTTGACCTTAACCCCAGAGCAACTTAAGAAAAGTGGATGAGAGGAAAGGAGAGAGAGGAATGGAAGGGCTTTGAAAAATTTTTGTTTTTATTTTTGAGATAGAAGATATTTGTTGACTGTGGAGAAAGAACCCACAGAGAGGGAGAGGTACAAGGTACAGGAGAGAAGACATGCAATATGGTTCCAGAGTGAGGTCAGAAGGGGACAAGCAGAGGCAGGCAGAGGCTGTTCACTGGGTTTGAACAAGAGGAACTTATCTTCAATGTGCTGTCCACATGGATATAGGTCCAGCCCTAGGAGAGTGGTGGTGGGAGTCTGGAAATGCACACTAGCTAGCTGTGATGTTCTACTGGAAGCCTTGGAGTACATAAGAGTAATAATTTATTCACCATATCCAGAACACTTCATGGAAATGCAAAAACTATCTGATGATATTACAGATTGTGAAAATTAATTTTTTCCCAGATGATTGCCTAAATTTTTTTTTTGCAATTTATGATGCCTTTAAAACTTTTTATGGGAAAAAGAATACATATTCATCATGTTTTGTTATCATTTTCAATTTCATTAATAATCTTTGTCAAGAACACAAATACATTAATCTAATTGTGATCAATGTCTGTTGTATTTTGTGTTTAAAGTTATCATCATCTCCTGTGTATTCAGATATTTGTTATTCCATTATATGGATTGTTTAAACTTTTGCTAAGTATTGCTGCTTGAGACCTTGGTGATACCTTAAGACTGAGGACTGTGTGCCTTTGCTTGGCAGCCTTTGAGTGGTGGCTAGAATTCAGAATGGCATGTTATGCTCCTGAGACTCCTCTGTGGATCTTGACCATTTTATTGCAAGGAATCTAATTTTGGGGGGAGAGATTTTTGCTATAGGGCATGTGTGCTTGCTGGAGAGACAGAGACATAGAAAGTGAGAAATCACCCCCCAGGGGGGATGACCATGTTGCAGTCCCTTCTCCTCCATTCTCTTCTTGGGACCTTGGGCACACACACCTACACACACACATGTCTGGCATGAGTTTTAAGCTGCTAGGTCTGAGACTTGAACTGCAGTCGACTATATGGGAGTCCGGCAACGTAACCGTTCTGCTATCTGCTGGTCCCTGCTCTGCCACTTTGGAACCAAGTAACCTTGGACTGGTCATTCATCTTCCATTGGTTTCTTCATCTGTGAACTGTTACTGAGAGGCTCAAGAGTGGAAGGCTTAAGAATGCAATGAGAGTTTTCACTAACTATAAAGCTACGTAACTATATAAAGTTAGTTTCCTGATGAACTGTTCCCCAGATATCGCTGATCTTTAACTTCATTAATGATAGTTATAATTGATATTTATTGAGTGTCCATTCTACATACATTATTCTAGATACTTCATTTAAACTCCCTTAATCTGTTTCCTCATTTATAAAGTGAGGATAATACTAGTAACCTACCTTGTCACCAAGGAAGGGATTCAAGGAACCAATTTAACATAGTGCTTAACCCCTCGAAAATTGTAATCATAACTTTGGTATGATCTTGCTTAATTTTCACTGCCTTATGAAGTAAGTAATAGCATCCCTATTATTTGACAGAGAAAGCGTCTGGGACTTAGGTAAGTGATTTGCCTTAGGTCAACCAGCTAATGATTTGCAGGGTCAGGATTCAATCTGAGCTATTATTCCGTCTACTACTATGGACATCTTAGTGGGATGGGTTGTGTTGTGAAGCCACATCACAGCTATACATTGGTAATTTTGGCACCCAGGGAAGATTCGATTCAAATCAGCAATCATATAGTATGTGTTGTTTACCAGGCTACCATAGCTGCACTGGATGGAGCCAAGGCATAGTTACGGGAGTTCACAATATTAACTTGTTACATTAACCTCTACTCCTCTTCTTCCCTGGTATGACCTTCCTGGTCTTTCCAGCCCTGCTCTAAGGAACCAGGAGGCATCTTTCATGTCTGCCCCAGCCATGACCTCCACTTGACCTCTACTTGCCCTCTGTGGGAGTGGTCTCAGGGCCAGTCCATCGGTCAGCATTTCTGATTCATGACTGCCTTGAGTCTTCATAGTGCATGCCCTCTCCCTTGATCATGTGTCAGATCCCAGCCACACCTCTCTCAGGTGCACAGCACTGTATGGGC
Organism: Tupaia belangeri chinensis; assembly: GCF_000334495.1. Taxonomy (NCBI): domain Eukaryota; kingdom Metazoa; phylum Chordata; class Mammalia; order Scandentia; family Tupaiidae; genus Tupaia; species Tupaia belangeri. Next base: position 1,491,193 of record NW_006160129.1, read on the forward strand.
TAAACCTATTATGCACAGGTGCAGGGCAAGCTGTTTGCTACGGGGCAGAGCTGTGCCACCCTTGTACTAAAAGTCCCTAGAGGGCAGGGACCAAATCTTTGACTCTGTTTGTAATCCCTCTTCTCCCACTAGAGAAAACAATGTCTGTATCTTCTAAAGAAGGAAGCAGTGTGGGTGTGGCTTCCGTAAGGTGTAGAAGATGCTAATTAAGTCCAGGCAGGATTCCAAATGAGGCAGAGGTCATTCTATAATACAGAGGTAAAGCCTGGGGTTCCCAGGCACGCTAGAGGAAGGCTGAATATAGCGTCCATTTTAATAACACCTATGGTTTTGTTTTGTTTTTCTAGACTGTCTATGTGCTCTAGAGTGAGAGAGCCACCCCCACTCCCAGTGGGGCATGGTCATTCTGCAGTCCTTCCTCTATTTCTCCATCCTGTTAAGATTTTGGGCACACATGCACAAGCAACCTGCATGTTTTTCAAGAAGCCAAGGCCAGGATTCAAGCCATGGTAGACCATGTGAAATCTGGCTCACAATGCCCATAGCTTAACCACTGCACTATGAGGTTAGCCCTTGAATAACACCTTTTGCTTTTTAGATTATCCTTGTATTTTTTTCCTAAGTGTGATCCTTTGCTGAGTGATCCCTGCTCTCACAGTCCACACAGGGGACTTATCTTTGATAACAGTGAAACTTAATAGAGAAGTTATATTGCTGTGAGAGGCCAGTGGGAATGATAGTATAATAAGACTTTCTTCTCATTTGCCCTTCAGACCAAGCCAGTGGAGGAAGCATCGACTGGGCCTATGATTTTGGTATTAAATACTCATTTGCCTTTGAGCTAAGAGACACAGGTCGCTATGGCTTCCTCCTGCCGGCCAATCAGATCCTGCCCACAGCTGAGGAGACCTGGCTTGGCCTGAAGACAATCATGGAGCATGTGCGAGACCATCCCTACTAGGGTTCTGGGGATAAACGAACACCATTAAAAATCTCTTGATTGGAAGCAAAGTTGGGTTTGGATTATTTCTTTTTCTAATCCCAATCTGGGAACACGATTTCTTCCGTTTCTGCTCCCCTAAAACACAGTGAGGCACTGCACTGTTCACTTCATGTTTTTTTTTTTTTTTTAATTCATTCTGAGCAAAAAGCTCCCAACATCCTTTAAAAATTTTTTATTGTGATAAGCTCTACATTTATCACATATGTGTCCATATAAAAATATGTACATGTACATATATACATATAGTATATATACATTTACATATCAATATACACATCTATCACATAAATATACCAAATTCACCGTTATGATCATTTTAAGTGGACAGTTCAGTGGCATTAAGTACTTTCACAATGTCATACCACCCTCACCACCGTCTGGCTCCAGATTTTTTCTAACACGCCAGACTGAAACAGTGCACCCATTAAACAATAACTCCCCATCCTCCTCTTCTTCGGCCCCTAATGGTGCTATTCTAGTGTGGATGTCTATGAATTTGACTACTCTAAAGCCTCATGTAAATGGAATCATACTGAGAAAAGGTGGGACTGAGGTGAAAGACATTGCAATGCCTATAACAAAACCGGAGGCAACAGAAGGTCACTGAGAGACTGGATCTGAACCAATTGGAATCAAGATGGCACTTGGAATGACCTCTGCTAAGGCATTGCAGTACCTTAGCATGCTAAATGACATTCCTATCTGAGCTGTGACAGTTTATAGCAACTATGACAATGACTGGAACTACCTTAATAAGGTCAGAAAATGAAAGGAACAGTGGTCGGAGGAAAACCACTCCCCTTTCCCAGAAAAGTCATTAATAAATTGCCCCTTTCCTAGCATGGCATTAAGCCAAGCCATATTAGCCAGACACCCAGTGAAATTCAGGGCTGCCCTGCCTATGGGGTAGTCTTTGTGATTTTCCTTCTGGGTAATGGTGCTCCCCATCCTCTAGAGGCTTACATCCAGGGAAGCAGCGGGCAGCAGCACCTTGTCCTGTTTATTCTCCTGAGGAGGGAATAAGAGTATTCACCCATCTCCTCTCATGTGGCTGTTCCACCTGAGTATTCTGCTCCGTACACTTTCCTTAATAAATTTGCTGTCACTCTTTCTGGAAGGCTCACTCTTGAATTCTTACCTGCATGAAGCCAAAGACCCTCCCATCCCAGCTGAAGACCTCCATGAGTTGAGTCTCCCTGGTAACAATACAGTATTTGTCCTTTTGTGTCTGGCTTAATTTACTCAGCATAAGGTTTCCAAGGTCCATCCATGTTGCAGTATGTTTCAGTCCCTCTTCATAGTGCAGCATTTGAGAGCCAGCAATGAGCTCTGAGGTCATTTATTCAATAAATACTGATTTAGCAACTGCAATGTGCCAGGCATTGTGTTCAGTGTTAGATCCTCTGACTCCATTGTTGCTTTGGCATTTCCATTTCTTTCTTCTTTGTCTCCTCCTTCTTCTTTTAAAAAAATTTCCTGTGGACATGTGTACTTGCTGGAGAGAGGCGGGGAGAGACAGAGAGAGAGAGAGTTAGAAACCACCCTCTGTGGGGAGCGCTCACTGCAATCCCTTCTCTGTCTCCTCTTGGGGTTTTGGGCACAGCATGCACACAGTGCTCTATATATCTCCCAAGCCACTGTGTCCAGGACTTGAACCATGCAGCAAAGTGAGATCCAGCTACCCCGCCACTGGCTGGCCCTCCATTTTTCATTTCCCCTCCCTTCTTTGGTTTCTTTCTTTCTTTCTGTTGATTTATTTCATCCATAAGAGAGTGACAGAGAGATACCACACTGACAGGGTCTTGTTGCAGTCCACCCCAACTTTGGCCAGCCTGGATCATACCTGGTATACGTAGGGAGGTCTCCAGATGCAATCCTGGAATCTTCACATGTGGGTCTGCCTCACAGAGCATCGTTTTTTATTGCTGGGTCATGGCTCCGTCCCTTGCTTTTCCATTTTGTATATGTCACACTACAGAAACCTGTGGGGATCTAAACCAACAGCATTCCTCCTTCCTGTTTGCTCCTTCAATTCTAGGTCTCAACTTCCACACCATTTTTCTGTAGACATTCACTTTGTTAAGGATTTAGATTTTCCTCATGTTGATGATTTTCTCTGGCAGAAAATAGTGGGAAGTAATTTTCAGCTTGCCTAGAATTCTTTCACTTTAGTATCTTGTAGACTCATGTCTCCATGTCTCCTGTTACTAACTCCAAAGACGAGATCTATCTGGAAAAAGTGGAGCCCAGCCTTTGTAGGATGGTTATAAAAACTCAGTGTACGTGTTGAGAGGACAAAAGAGACTTGAGGGAGTAGGAAGACCTAAGACCAAGACCCTCTTCTAGACCATATTTTATTTAAAAAACAATTTTTAAAATAAAGTTTACTGATTTCTTTTTTTTCTGAGAGAGAGAGAAGAGAGGAAAAATGGACAGAGAGGCAGGCTCTGTCAACAGGGTCTTCATGCCACAGTCCACCCCCAGTCTCAGCTAGTCCTGATCAAAGGCATGTGCATGTGTACCTGGTGCGTTCAAGGAAGTACAAACCTAGGACTTTTCCCAATTAGTCCCGTTGTGTCATCACTGCCACTGCCTCACCCTGGACTGTGAACTTTAGACTCTTTACCTTCTTTTTGATGAGGCTGGTTCTTGGCCTTGTCTAAGCGGTCTCAGCAAATGTCTCCTAAGTCATCCCCTCACCTGTTTTCTGATCAAGTTCCTCCTTTCCCACTTTCTCTCTCTCTCTCTTTAAAATTTATTTATTCATTCGTTTATTTTTTAATTTGACAGAGAAAGACACAGAGAGAGAGAGAGAGAGAAGGAAAGTGAGAAAGCAAGCCATCAGGTCTGGGACTCAAATCGTGGTTGACCATGTGGGAGTGTCCAGCACCTTAACCACCACACCACCTGCTGGTCTCCCACATTTGACGTATAAATCCTTGGCCTGTTTTTAGCAAGAATCCCCTTAACCTCGATATCTCCACTTAGTAATTTTCCATCCCTCTGACTTTTACTCTGCTGTCTGATATATTTGGAATTGAGCACAATTTCTCTCTCCTCCTGTAATAATCATAACCTCCTTTTGCAATAATCCTGAACGAAGCCTTCCTTACCATTTTAGCAAGTGTCAGGATAATTTTCTTTTACTTTTTCTTTTTTTTTTTTTTTTTTTGAGAGGTTTTTTACTATAGGGCGCGTGCGCTCGCCAGACAGAGAGAGACAGAGAGATAGAAAGCGAGAAATCACCCCCAGAGGGGATGGCCACGCCGCAATCCCTTCTCCTCCATTCTCCTCTCGGGATCTTGGGCATGCACGCACACGCGCCCGGCGTGGGTTTTAAGCCACTGGGTCTGGGACGTGAACCACAGTCGACTACGTGGGAGTCCAGCGACATAGCCATTATGCTAACTGCTGGTTCCCAGGATAATTTTCTTTAATACTCCAAACCATGACTCTTGGTTGTCTCCACTCCCCTTGGGCAGGACCCCAAAGAAATGGAGACGATGGGTCAGGGAAGGCTTGTGGGCATTGGGGCTCCATGGCTAGACCCTGCAGAAGTCAGAAGATCACGAGTGTCATCCATTTGTTCTTCTGTGACTTGGTGGAAAGGACAATTGGACTCAGAGTCTAGCAAATGTAAGAAAATCTTATTATTCTTTTTGTTTTTAGAGAGATTTTTGCTATAGAGCATGTGTGCTTGCCGAAGACAGAGAGACAGAGAGCGACAGAGAGACAGAAAGCAAGAAATCTCCCCACCCCCTACCCACCCAGAGGATAGCCATGCTGCAATCCCTTTTCCATTATCCTCTTGGGATTCTGGGCATGCACACACATGCGCACGGTGAGTTTCAAGACGCCGGGTCTAGGACTCGAACCATGATCAACTACATGGGAGTCCAATGATACAATCATTATATCATCTGCTGGCCCCAGACAATTTTATTATTGATGATACCATTAAGCCTTACCTGTGGATCAGCCCCAAGAAAAACAAATCATGTAGTGAGACTAACACATCCTTCCAGTGCCACTCACCTCATCAGTTTCTAGTTTGTTACCAGAGTCTTAAGAACGAAGCCTCAGATCCATACAAGAGGCCATAAACTGCTCATTCTAACCTGCTCTTCTGCAATTTTCTGACAGGGCTTGCCAAGAGTGTGGTCTCAAGAGCTGGCTTGGAGTTGCACTGGTAGTCTTCACTTTTTTATTCCTTCAGAGGTGACTCTATCCCGGGTTTACACTCTGACCTTTCCTACCAGTATAAATTCCATCCAGCTCTGTGGGACTTTTCTATAGACTCATAACAAAACAAAACCAAAAAACCAAAAAAGCAAAACACCATTTGAATGCCAGAGGATGAGCAATATGGCACCCTTGGCAGACTTTTCCAGCCTGTGGAGCGAGTTCCTGACCTTGTAAATCCAGAGTCTTGGCCTTTATCACTGGAAAGGAATGGCAGAGGCATCGGTCATGGCCACCTATAGTACCGTCAGAGTTGCAAAGGTGCTTGGGAATCATGTTTGCATGTGTGAGGAGTGAGTCTACCTCAGCTCCTTATAAATACAACTTGACTCAGCCACTGTGTGACTGACACCCAGAGACATGAGGTGGATACTGTTCTTTGGGGCCCTGATTGGGTCCAGTATCTGTGGCCGAGAAAAGTTTTTCGGGTAAGTCCTTTTTGCGCTTATTATTATTTGGTAATTTCAGAAGTATGGGAGCCAAAATGGCTGCTTATGCCTCAGTGGTAGGACACTGGGCGAGAAAGCATGGGCTCTTGTCCAGCTTTGTACCAGTGTCATCGGAGGCAAGAAATGTCTTTCTGAGACCCAGTCTCTTCTGTGGAATCAGGACTAGATGGTTTCCACAGTCTCTCCCCAGCTCCCTCATCTCCTGCCAATTCTTTCTCATCCAGCTTTCATGTAAAAGGTCAGTTCCAGCCATCACTTACTTTCTCACTCCTACGTGTTTTGTTACTAAGAATGACCAGAAACTGTTTGTTTCTAATTTCTGCCATGCTTACAGGAAAAGAAAAGCTGGGTCTCAGCTTTTTTGCTTTTACTTGTCTGTTAACGGTGAAGGCTTTGCAGAGCTGGTGTCTTTCATCAGCTTCTGGAATATGGCGATTTAATAGGTCTTGCCTAGTCACAGCTATGAAAACTGACACGCAGGAACACACACACCTGTACACTGTGCACACAGGCAGATGCTCAGCCCGTTCCACACAGAATGCTCTGAGGCTTGCAAAGGAGAGGACATTTAGGAGGTAGGAGAGATGAAAGGGATGCCATGGTGAGCTGCTGGAAGATTGAGTGAGAATAACTCATTACCGCATAATGCTTTGCCATTTGCAGAGAGCTTTCACATACATTATCTTCTGGATCACGAAACAGCTCTGTCAGGCAGGGGTGTTATTTTCCTCAATTTAAACATGAAAAAAAAATCTCAGTCTTAGAAAGGTTAAGGAACCCGCCCAAGGCCACTTAGCTGGTAAGCAGGGGAGCTGGAACTCTGAATGCAAAACCTATACTCTGTTGGTGTAACACAAGTTAATCTCCAAATAAAATCCTCTATCTCTTGGCTTTATCTTTATCTATAGAAGTTTACTCTCTATTATACTATCTGGCTAAAGGGACTTTGGGGTTATTTATTGAGGTAATTACATATATGAGATTGAGTCATTTTTATGGTGATGACTTCTGTTCACACCTGTGTCTCTACTGCCAAATAGCTCCAAGGGGTTAGGTGTAGCAGGTGACCAGGAAGGAGATTTTTTTACAGGCAGCTCAGCAGTAGGTGTGTAATAACCACACTGGCTGCCGTGTGGGCTGACGCATGGAGCTGTCAGGCTCCCACTGCAGCTATTCCTGTGGCTGAACCATCTCTATTTTTCGGGGTACGGACCTGTCTGACAATGTGGTGGGTATCTGCGTGGAGACAGCTGGCCAGGCTGCCCAGAGGGGGCTGTGTGCTTGCGCTGATCGCAGATGGTTTTCACCAGGAGTGCTGCCTTCACTGTCCCAAATCTGTTCTCACCCCACAGCAGGGAACCCAGAAAATATGGTGGAATCCCCCCCGGGGGTCCATGGACAGGTCCCAAATTTCAGCTCAGCCAATGCTTAAAGCAAGGGGAAGCTGGTCTCTAAGCAGCCAAGTGGCCAGGAAGGTAGGACACAGACTGTGATGGAGACGAGGATGATGGTCTCCCCCTGCCACCAAGTCTCCTTTCCTTCCACCAAGCTCACCTACCTCCCTAGTCACTCTTGCTCTGCTGGTGTCCTTTGCCCTGGTGTTCAGTCATCTTAAGGATGGGATGACGGCCAGAGGACCTGGGGGTGTGGGGCAGGCAGGGAACAGGAAGTGGTGGCAGAACTGGTTGTGGCATTAGCTGGCAGGCATCTTAAGAATTCCATGAACCCATCTCTTGGTAGCTGTTCATGGTGGCTGTGATGCCAGATTGGGGATGCAGGTGAGAAAAGCACGAAGAGCTGGCCACACAGCTGTCCATATACTAAGAGGAGAAGGATGGCAGTTCATTTGCAAAGGCGGTTATTGACTGTCCAGACCATGGGGCAGCTGTGCAGATGAGTGAGGGGGAAATCAATTCTTGATGGGTGGCAGCTAGATGTCCCTGGGTACTAAAGAGGGCAAATTAAGAAGAGCAGTAAGAGTCAGTTGTGGTGGCACAGGGGTAATGTGACATTCTGTGATGGTGAGGTCACATGGGAAGGTCTTGGGTTCTTGTCCTGAGGTCTCCTTCTGCCCATGATCTTGGCTGGCTGAGGCTGGGGTGTTATAAGTCTCTGTTGGGGGTACCTATCTCCCTTTCTCTGTCTCTCCATCTCTTGTCATAGAAGAAATACGTAAACTTTAAGAAAAAGAAAAAGGGGGGACCGGCAGTTGGCATAATGGCTATGTCGCTGGACTCCCATGTAGTCGACCACCGTTCAAGTCCCAGACCCAGTGGCTTAAACTTATGCTGGACGCATGTGCATGCGTGCCCAAGATCCCAAGAGGAGAATGGAGAAGGGATTGTGGCGTGGCCATTCAACATGTGAGGTGATTTCTCGCTTTCTGTCTCTCTGTCTCTCTCTTTCTGGCGAGCGTACACGCCCTATAGTAAAAACCTCTCCAAAAAAGAAAAAGAAAAAGAACTGAAAGAGCACCCATGTGGAACAGGAGGGGTGGGCATGGCAACCTGCAGATCCCAACATGGCTTCCTTCCCAGCCAATCTTCTATCTTCAGAAAGAGCACAAGGTCGTTGAATGAGTTTCCAAATAGTGAAAAAGGACATGTTAAACCATCTACACTGTTATGACCTAGCAATTGCATTTTTCAAATAGAGACAAGGACAATGAGGGCAGGAAGAAGACTGCCCTACACATGGCAACCCATGTATGCCCCCTCTGCTTTTGGATACTCATATGCTTATGTTCATAAGTACAGTATTAGACCCTACCACCACTGCCAGTTTTTAGCACCATCTGAAGACTGTACCTAACTTGGTCTCCTCTGAGTAGGAAAACTTCAGTGGTTATATGAGTTGCTCCTACATACAAGTTGGGAGATAAGAGGATTGGGGCAGCAGGCAGAGGAAACAGCATGTGCCAAGCCACCCAAGGGTAAAGTCCATGGTGAGTTTGGGATTTCAGTGAGGTTGGAGTGGAGAGAGTGGTGGAGAGACAGGTGGGGATGAGCTCCATTTCACGCCCAGTACCCTGCTCTGCCTTCTGCTCCCTACAGAAGTTTCCTTAGCCTCTGTAACTTGGCTGATGAGAGCATGATGCACTGGCTATGACTGAGTCACCCGTAGGGCCAGTCAGAGTCACTGTGCTCCACTGTTGTCTACTGTGCCTGGAATATGGAAGTGCTATTGTGAAGTCACCACTTCAGAAAGAGCAAAATGCACATGCCATGTGAACGTTCAAGATAATTTTCATATTGTAAAGAGCTTCCTTTTTTTCTTTTTTAAATTGCCAGTGGGTGTATGCACTCACCAGAGAGAGCGAACAAGAGAGGGAGAGAGAGGAAGTAAGAGGGAGAGAGAAATCACCCCCTAGTGGGGCCTGGTCATGCTTCAATCCTTTTGCCTCCATTTCTCCATCTTGTAAAGGTTTTGAACTTGCCTGCACAGGTGTTCGGTGTATTTCTGAAGCCACTTTTGAACTGCTGTCAGTGATGTGGTATCTGCTCCCTATAACCACTAGGCTGTGGGGTCAGCCCAAGATTTTTCTTTTTCTAAGAGAGATTTTTGCGGGACCAGCAGTTGGCATAATGACTATGTCACTGGACTCCCATGTAGTTGACTGTGGTTTGAGTCCCGGACCCAGTGGCTTAAACTCATGCTGGGTGCTTGTGCATGCGTTCCCAAGGTCCTGAGAGGAGAATGGAGGAGAAGGGATTGCAGCATGGCCATGTCCACCCTGGCGGGTAATTTCTCACTTTCTCTCTCTGTCTCTCTCTGTCTTTCTGGTGAACATACGCACTCTATAGTGAAAACCTCTCCAAAAGAGAGGGGCGGGGGAGATTTTTGCTATAGGTCCTGTGCGCTTGCCAGGAGACAGAGAGACAGAAGGTGAGAACTCATGCCCGGGGGGATGGCCATACTGAAATCCTTTCTCCATTCTCCTCTTGGGATCTTGTGCATACACGTACACGTGCTCAGCTTGAGGTTTAAGTCACCAGGTCCAGGACTTGAACAGTGGTTGACTATGTGGGAGGAGCCCTGGCCAAATGCAGTTAGTCCCTCACTCTAAGACCCTACAGGGACATAGTGGATTGGGTATTGTCTCTTCCTGGCTAGCCACCTGTAGCAAGATACTCCTTGAGGGTAGCCCAGGCCCCTTGGAGGGTCCCCAGAACCTTCCAGAACCAAGCAAAACCCTGAGGGTCTGACCGGATGGAACCAGTTTTCTGATGAGGAGCTACCACGTGAGGCTGCACATTTAGCTCCCTGTGACAGAGCCATTTACTCTGTCAACAGGTCCTTCAGCCCACAGCCCTCTCCAGCAGCTCTTCCCGCATTCACTCGTGTCAAAGGATGACGCATGTGACAGCATGGAGTGCAGATTCATTTGGGCAGTCACCTAGCAACGGCCTAATGGCTCCCCTGGCTCCCTGAGCCGACTGAGCACAAAGGCGGCTTTTCAGGCCAGCCTTCTCCCACCCACACATAGGACTTCAGGGGCCTCAAGCCCCACGGCTGCTGCAGACACTAAATAATGTATAGGAAGCAAGTGTGGGACAAAAAACGAAGGCGCCGAGGCCGGAGAGGGTGCCCTTCTGGGCCCTCTCAGCCCCCGGGGAGGAGTGAATCCCAAGTTCAGCCTCTGCACCCTGGGGCATCTTCAGTTTCCATCGTAATGTGCATTTGTCGAGGGTTCTGGAACTGGAAGGGACTGAGAGAGCTTGCACCCTCTCCCCTCTTTAATAAGGGACAACAGCTTGCCCCACCAGGACTCAGGGTTCATTCTCTTTCCCAGCTCTTCTCAGGGTGAACGTTCCACTGAGTCCCAGTTCTCAGTCCTGACAGTGAAGAAGTGCTTCTTCATGTCTTGAGTTAACTTTGCGTTCCTTCCTGTAAAATATATATGTTTTTCATTATAAAGTAATATGACCACGTTACAGAAAACAGATACAAGGGGGAAAAAAAGTAAGTCATCCATAATCCCACGACCCGAACATAAGCACTGTCAGCGTTTGGTATATTTCCGTTGTCTGTTTTTCTTCCAATGCATCTGCTTTTTCCATACTTGTAATCATGGCATACATACAATTTTGTGTCCTGCTCTTTCACTTAATATTTCCCTTCAAGTTATACTATAAGCGCTTTTTCATATTTGCCACATAGTCTTATTTTTAATGGCTATACATTATAACCAGACTAGACCGTTTCCTCTCATTTGGCCAGTGCGTCTGGGATAGGAGGCTTGGGTTTCATTTGCCAGCTGAAAGCTCACCATTATCTTTTGCTTTTTTTCCCCCCCTTCTTCAGGGACCAAGTTTTTAGGATTAATGTCAGGAATGGAGACGAAGTCAGCAAACTGAGGCAGCTTGTGAATTCGGACAGCTTCAAGGTACCTGGTTCTTGGTCTTAGGTATCTTCTAACTTCGTGGGAAGACTCTGGCACTGCTGGCATTTTTATTTTTATTACTGAAAATGTTCTGTGTGTGGTCCTGGGTTGTTCATCCTCCATTATATAGTCAAGAGAGTCGACAGAGGAGAAGCAGCTGTAGATCCCAGCAAAGCTGTCTTGGGAGCTGGGAAGCCTGAGTAGTGGGCTCCATTTTTCTAGGTGCCATTGACTTATTACTTCCTGGACTTGATCAGGTACTGCTTGGTGGGCAAACCTGACCAAATAAAATTGTAAAATGGGCAAAGTGTGCCTTTGGGCAGAACCCAATCCCTTGGGGGAATCACCCTGTCTTTTGGCAGTGGTTCTAGAAGAATGAGCTCATTGTGTCTTTTACCTGAACTGTCCTTTGACCTACTTTAATTACTGTTCCCTTTAGCTCAATGTCTGGAAATCTCCCACCACCTTCAACCGGCCTGTGGATGTCCTGGTTCCATCTGTTAGTCTGCTGCCAGTCAAGGCTTTCCTGACATCTCATGGCTTAGAATACTCAGTGACAATTGAAGATATACAGGTGAGCATGCCATGACCCTTCATTGGTCTTGAACAGGACCAAGCAGCCCGTCCAGTGTGGATCTGAGAGATTGTCAAGTTCTGGTCTTATGCTTTTCCATTTCACAGATGAAAAAAATTGAGGCAGATGGAAGTAAAGGGCAATGCCATGTTAGAGGAACAACGTGTTGAAGTAGGAAGAGAACATACAGAGCTAACCATTCTGCTAACTATGAGTGCTGTGTCTTTGAACTATCCATTAGCCTCTCAATCCTCCATTTCTTCATCAGTAAAATGGTAGTATTGCTACTATAGTGAGAAGGCTCAGTGATTAAATGTATGGGGACCAGCAGTTGGTGTAATGGCTATGTCGCTGGACTCCCACATAGTCAACCACGCTTTGAGTCCTGGACCCGTGGCTTAAATTCACGCTGGGTGCATGTGCGTATGTGCCCAAGATCCCGAAAGGAAAATGGAGAAGAAGGGATTGCAGCATGGCTGTCCCCCTGGAGGATGATTTCTCACTTTCTGCCTCTCTGTCTTTCTGGGGAATGCATGCGCCCTATAGCAAAAATCTCTCCAAAAATAAATAAATTAAAAAAAATGTATGTGAGCTGTCTTAACATGCTTGGTAGATCTCAGATGTCCCATTGAGTATTAGGTTTTCTTATTTGAAGTCCGAAGGCAAGAGTAGAGTTGGGAAGGCCATGTTGGAGACCAGTCATAAGGAGTACCCTTTGAGAAAGGGGAAATGTCACCAACAGTCCCCAGCAGAAGAAACATCCCCATCCAGTCACACAACCTGTATCTGAACAGCAGGACAGTGTCTGGCTCATGTTCTCTCCTTCACCGAGATGGGTTATGGACTAATTGGTGATTTGGCCTGGGAATTTCTTGATGGCGTGAGCAGCTGTGAGCTTATTAATCATCCTCACATGTCACAGACATCTGCCAGGAACCTTCAAAGTATGAGTGGTTATAAGAATGTCTTTGTTTCCGAATGGTTTCCCAAGCTGTGTATTTCAGAGACACTGGATACCAGATGCACGTTGATGTCTAGAGAATTCGTAGTACAGAATAACCAAAGCGCACATATGTTGCTTCCAGGGAGTAAGAGGATTTTGAATGGGGTGATGTAAATTTGGTACCAAGAAGTAAAATTTTACAAAATCTGACTCCCTTTTGTTATTTAAAAAATTTTTTTAAGGAGAGGTTTTGGCTAGAGGGCATGTGTGCTCGCTGGAGAGACAGTGAGAGACAGAGCAAGAAAGTGAGAAATCACCCCCAGGGCGCATAGCCATGCTGTAATCCCTTCTCCTCCATTTTCCTCTTGGGATTTGGGGCACGCATGCACACATGCCCTGTGTGAGGTTTAAGCCGCCAGGTCCTGGATGTGAACCATGGTTGGCCACATGGGAGTCCAGTGCCTTAACCATTATATGCTGGCCCCTGGACCACCTTTTAAGCATTGACACTGGTGCTATCAGTATAATGAGGGTGCCACCATCTTGGCCAGCCCACGTACCAAGATATGGTACAAACCTCTGTCTCCATTGGATCACATTTCATTCTGTTGCTGTGTCTGTTTTTTTTTTTTTTTTTTAAACTTTAACTTTTTTTTTTTTTTTTAAAATTTGACCAGAGAGGGACAGAGCGAGAGCGAGAGCGAGAGTGAGAGAGAGAGCGAGAGAGAGAGAGTGAGAAAGCAAGCTGCTAGGTCCAGGACTTGAACTACAGTAGTCCAACACCCTTAACCACCATGCTATCTGCAGACCCACTGTGTCTGTTTTTTTAGGCCCTTCTAGATAATGAAGATGAAGAAATGCAACACAATGAAGGGCAAGAACGGAGCAGTAATAACTTCAACTATGGCGCCTACCATTCTCTGGAGGCTGTAAGTGTTTCTGGGGCAGGTTAAGGTTCTTTGAATTTTGTCCCACCTCTCCTTACTTCCAAAAGGTTTTGGAATGTGCATACTTTAAGTCCTTTCTAATTCTTGGGCTTTTTAACTCCCATCAGCACCTAAGAGCACAGGGAAATACAGACTCCACATTTTCCTCCACACACATCCTTCTTAAGACACCCCTTAAAGAAAACTATGAAATAATTGCAGTCATTTCCAGGCCTTGTAATTCAACCTTCTTCTGCCCCACCATAATCCCTCTATGTTATTCATCCTGAATAAAATGTTACTTATTTCAGGCAAGTAGACAAGTGGTTATTTCCAAGGTTAACCAAACATTTCCACTCATTTATCATGACTACTTATAATGTGTATTTGTTCTATAATGCATTTTGGTGCTGTGTTTAGTTAGAAACCACTTTATATAGATGACTGACTTTCAAGGTAAGCCAAACCTTCAAATGAAAAACTTGGAGCAGAATAATGTCACGTGATATTGGAACCTGAGAAATCGAGAGGGATATGGAATGGAACCGTGTTATGCCGTGCACAGTACGGTTCTCTCATGCTCTCTCCAGCACCCTCTAAATTAATCTGCAAACTTTCTACTAGCTTAGGAAGACACACCAAATCTAAATAGGTATTCTCCCTCATCTATGTCAACACCTGCTGCTCTTGATACACCAGCGTGGCATTCTTCCAGGCTTTTTGTGAGGGGTACACTGAATTTTGAGATGCTTTTCTTTTACATGAAGGATTATTTTGAAGGTTGACCGACTGTTTCCATTTCTTTCCCCTGATTCCTGATTGTTGGAAGCGTTGTTTATTGTGTGTAATTCCAACCCCATGGCCCCTTGATCCCTCTTCTGACCGGTGACATACATCTGCAAAACAGCTGGATAAAGTTAAGAGTTCATTCTCGGGCCATGGATGAAAACAGAGCTCAGGGCCCACTCAGGGATCAAACCCATGAAGCTAGTCTCATTAACATGGAGCCCTCCTCCCTGAGCTAATCAGTTGCAAATGTCATCCAAGACTCCAGTGGGGCCAGTCCCTCACCTGCTAGCTGCTGGAGCCTCACTTTCTCACCCTTCTGTTTCTGGTTTCCATGATGTTAGGTGCATGCCCTTTGCAATCTGCTTCACAGATCTCCCTTTGCTTCTAGAAGGCCTTTTGCCATGGATTGTATGCCATCTGCCTTCTAGCTTGATCACATTTAGTTCTTTCATGAAACAGCTCTCAGGGTGAGCCGTGGCCTGTGGGTTACAGGACCCGATCCCACATGGCGCTGACCACACAGTTTGTGTCCTGGACCTGGCAATGTGTATGTCCCAAACCCCAACATGATGGAAAAATGGAGAAGGAATTTCAGTATAACCGTTCCCCAGGGGGCTAATTTCTCCTCTCCACTTGTCCCTCTGTCTCTCTCTGGCAAGTGCACACAATCACTGGCAAAACAAAAACAAAGAAACAGTTCTTAAATGCTCCTATCTTTTGACCCCTCGGGCTTTCTTAGCTCTCTGCTGGGGATACCACGGTGGTCTCTACCAGGGCTTCTGGCTCCTGACGCTGTGTGCATGTTGTAGTGGTGAATCTGGACCCTCCGCCTGTGCACAGCGTGGTGTTCTGTCATCCCCTGGGTGGGGCTCATGGCAGACATCCTACTTTCCTGCACTCTTGAGGGTCAGTTGGTTGAGCTTCCAGGCCCTCTCTGGGGCAGAATTTCCAGTTCCCAGCTCTCGAGTTCCAGCTCCTTGGCCCCTGCTGGGTCCTTTGCGCTTCTGTTCCCGTTCCTGATTTGCTCTGATCCCTCCACACCTGAGATGGCTACACGAGTGTGACTCCATCTCCTGCCCTCCACCCTGGTAGTTCCCCCTTCTCGAACTTATAGTTTGTCCTTTTTCATTTTTAAACTCCCCCCATGTGGGAAAAAAAAAACTGCTGCACCCCTACCTGGCTTGCCTTTTCCTTCTTTCCTCCTTCCTTCACATTTATTTCTTCCATGAGACACACACACACATACACACACATGCACACACACACGTACAGTGGTGGACTACAATTTCATGGATAAATAGAATGTGTTATTCTCTGAATAACGAATGTTATTCTCTGGAATACTGTTGAAAATAACTCTTGAGGCAGTGCCATGTAATAAGCACTCTTTGCCAATAATATGGTCACCCCAAGGTTAGGGGCTCAGAAACAATCATTAAGCACACTAAGATAAAGGTCACCAAGACCTGAACTTTTTTTCTTTTTTTTTTTTAAGGTTTTTTGCCATAGGGTGCGTGCACTTACCAGAGAAAGTGAGAAATCACCCCAAGGGGGAATAACCACACTGCAGTCCCTTCTCCTCCATCCCCGTCTTGGGATTTTGGGCATGCATGTGCATTGGCATGTTTTTTCAGGCCACCAGATCCAGGACTCGAGCCTCAGAGTCAGCCATGTACGATTCAGCACCTTACCCGTCATGCCGCCTGCTGGCCTCTGAAAAAAATTTTCAAACACTATCGGATTCACCTTTTCACACTCCAGATCTACCATGAGATGGACAGTATTGCTGCAGACTTCCCTGACCTGGCAAGCAGGGTGAAGATTGGGCATTCGTTTGAAAACCGGACGATGTATGTCCTGAAGGTGAGACCCCAGGCCCTTTGATGGACCCTAACTGGACTCAGGCTCCTGTGTCCAGGACTCAGCCTCGGGACTTCTAAAGGAGATAGTTGTTTGGTCTCCTTGACTCCTGACTTCCGGGAGGGGAGCGAGGATGGCAGACAGCCTACCCTACTTTTGTCTAATATGGGCGAGTTCGAAGGAGCACATCCTTGTTCAGGTTTTGACTGAAGAAAAGGATCAGAGAGGAGGTGGTGAGTATTCCAGAAAGCTCTCAGATGGGCAACAGCCCTGCTTTCATTCCCACCTTCCATAAATGCCGAGACAGGTAGGGCTAGGCCTATGCATTTATTCTGCTTTTAGGGGTACTTAAGTAGGAAGAACCCTGGGGTGGGGGGGTGTTGTTAGGATGGATGTGATTTTAAGCCCAGTTCTGATCCTTGGCTGCACAGAGCCTGCCTTCCAGATCTTCCTAACAGATTCAGGTCTATATTGGCAAAGGAGATGGAGAGCAGTGACAACGAAGTAAACGACATAAACCATCCTGCCAAACAAGGAAAAAAGAAGTGGGGGGTAGAAACCATGAAACCACGAACAACCACGGACTGTGCTGAGAGTTTTCCAAACCCTTAGCTTCATATAAGCCCCCAAGAACCCAGATTTATAGCAACGGGCACATTACCAATGAGAGGGGAGACCTGCTGCTGAGCTGGATGCTCTAACATAATTACATTTAGATTATTTGCCAATCTGATAGAGACCCCATCTTCATTAGTGCCAAGCTCTGACCCAAGGGGTCCAACACTATGGCAAAGGCAGGAGCCAGAATTCATTACTGCCATTTACAAAGAGCTGTAGCAAACCCTCCCTCTCCCTCATTTAAAACCGAATTCATTTATCGCATCAACTGGAACAGCCTGGTTCGTGCACCCTTGTGTCTCTGTTGGGGCATCATTTGAGGTCTTTCAAGAGACATAATATTATCTCTAATCACACCGGCATTATAAGCCACAATAACAATTGTTTCCCCTTCCCATTTGCTCCGAGTACTGCAGAGTTTCAGGCTGCCCGGAGCTGCCCGGAGCTGCAGCTTGGCCCCGCAGCCAACCAATTAAGCTCCCCGGTCACGGATAAGCCCGATAAATAGATGGTGCCCTCAGGATCATTTGGTCTTTGAATTATCTTAAATGAATTAAATGAATAGGAGCAAGCTGGGGAGAGAAGAGGTGAATAGGGAGGCAGGCAAGCGGGTCATTTTCTGGCCTCTTTTCCTTTCTGCAGTTCAGCACCGGAGGAGGCAAGCAGCGGCCGGCCATTTGGCTGAATGCAGGCATCCATTCCCGCGAGTGGATCTCTCAGGCCACCGCCATCTGGACTGCGAGGAAGGTCATGTCGCCTGGTATTAGCCCAGACTTCTGGCAGGCCTGGGGTGCCCCTGCAGTGTCCCATGTGCTGGGCCCCAAGGGACGAGGTGGGAAGGTGCTCTGCACTAGAGAAGCAAATGGTTAGAGCCCCTTGGTCTGCCCATGGTGGCTAAATGCCAAAGGGTGTTTATGGAGGTGAGCAAGCTAACGAGTAGCAGAGGTGGGTCCGAGGCTGCGCCACAGTCTGCCTGCAGAGCAAAACTCAGGTGAACTTGGCCCTCAGTTCCTTCCGGGCCCCAGGCCGCCCTGGGACTTGCTGTCTCCATCTACCTCTGGAAAATGTGTTTTAAGCCAGCGCTGGGAGGAGAGACGTGGCGAATGTGGAGAATACATCTTCCCTACCTCTTCCCTGGGGGCTCCAAGTCCTAAATATAGTTATGTGGCTCCCCTATTCCGAAAGGAATAAAGAGGGTACCCCAGGACTTGATGTTGTCATGGAGCCATAGAGCCACGTGTTTCCAGCCTTTGAATTACTAAGAGGCTTTGCCGATTGCCTGTGAGGGTGGCAGGGAGGCTTCAGAGGGTGGATGCTCCGGTTCCAGGTGTGTGCTGGCCAGCTCGGAGAGATTCGGGACTTGGACCGAGTCACCCAGCCTGCCATGGTAGAGTTGATGTGCTCCTTTCTCTGCTTAGATTGTAACTGATTACCAGAAGGATCCAGCCCTCACGTCCATCTTGCAGAAAATGGATATTTTCTTGTTGCCTGTGGCTAACCCTGATGGATATGTGTACACACAAACGCACGTGAGTAGTCCCGAATGGGTTGCACTTGGAGTTAAGGCTTGTTTATTGACCTCCTGGTTTTGCCAATAACCGCCTGGCATTGGCAAGATATTCCTCAAATGTGCATGTTATGAGCTTCCTCGGGATTTTATTTTCTAGTTATTCTCAGAGCTGAGGATCACCAGGGAATGTTTTTTTCGTAGAAAGAATATTCTAATGACCTTCTTATGGGTTCTTGGACAATCATAGTTTTAGCAATCTTTGTTTTATTTCTTTCTCTCTCGCACATTCTTTTCCTGCTGTATTTTAAAGCAAATCCCAGATAGCATGTTATTTCACCCAAAACTACTTTAGTCTTCATCTCTAGCTGATAACAAAGAAACAAAAAACCGAAATAAACCCAAACCAAAACACAACCACTACACTACACCACTAGCACCTTTAAAAAATTAATGTATGTTCTACTGGACCAGCAGTTAGTGTAATGGCTATGTTGCTGGACTCCCATGTAGTTGACTGCGGTTCATGTCCCGGACATGGTGGCTTAAAACTCATGCCGGATGCGTGTGCGTGCGTGCCCAAGATCCCAAGAGGAGAATGGAGGAGAAGGGATTGCGGCGTGGCCATTCCCCCTGGGGGGTGATTTCTCGCTTTCTGTCTCTCTGTCTCTCTCTGTCTGGCGAGCGCACGCGCCCTATGGCAAAAACCTCTACAAAAAAAAAAATTAACATATGTTTTTAAAATATTCTAACATCCCCTTGTCCTAAAAAAATGTCTTTGAACAGTCAGTGTGCTCAGGTCAGGCTCCAGCAAGTTCTGTATGCTGCTGCACGTGGTTGCTGCATCTCTGCAGTCTCTGCTCTTCTGCAATAGCACCCATCTCCCTTTTAAAAAGATGATTCATTTAAAGGCAGAACCAAGTGATTTGTCCTATGAGATGTCTCACATTCTAAATCTGGGTAGTGGCTTTTCTTCTCTCTCTCTTTTTTAGTTTGCTATAGTGCATTTGTACTCCCCAGAGAAGGGGGCTGGGGGGAAAAAGAGAGAAAGTGAGAAAGCACCTCACTGGAGGGTATGGCCACACTGCAATCCCTTCTCCATGCTCCCCTCAGCATTTTGGGCATGCGTGTGTATGCACCCAGTGTGGTTTTTCTCCCTTCCTTCCTTCCTTCCTTCCTTCCTTCCTTCCTTCCTTCCTTCCTTCCTTCCTCCCTCCCTCCCTCTCTCCCTCCCTCTCTCCCTTTCTCTCTCTCTCTCTCTCAGTTTTTGCCACAGTGCACATGTGCTCAGACAGAGAGAGGGAAAGTGAGAAATCACCCCTCAGGGTGCAGTCACTTCTCCATTCCCCTCTCAGAATTTTGGGCACACATGTACAGGTGCCAGGTGTGATTTTCAAGTTGCCAGGTCCATGACTTGAATTGCAGTTGACCTTGTGGGATCCAGAGCCTTAACGAATGGGCCAAATGGGCATCACATGATTCAAAGACCACCAGGACAACAGGAAATGCACAATACCCATTTTATTCTCAGCTAAAAAATCCATCTGAATCCAATGAAGCTCTAGCACTGACACCCTCATAATACAGGGGCTAGGGAACAAATGAAATCGCATGGCATGGCCCAGCTGCAATACCACAGGCAGGAGGAATACTGCTGTGTAATGCTCAATGCAACACATGTGAGAAGGTTCCAAAGTTTGAGGCCTGAGTCTGCCTCAACACATCCCTGCCCAAGGAAGTACCCATAATCCTGGCTACCTGCAGGGCTGGAGGGAGGCTTGTGGCATGTGAATCCTGTTGAGGATGCCTCTCTCTCTCTTAATAAATAAATATGCTTTTAAAAAAGTAATAAAAAATAAATCGCATAACAAAGAACTCATTACCTGAGCCAACAGATGGTATGGAGGTTAAGACAGCTGGATCCCACATGACCAACTGTACAATTCGAATCCTGGACATGATGGCAAAAAACACACTGGGGGGTGGCGGGGAACCAGCAGATGACCAGTAATGATTATATCACTGGAGTCCCAGGTAGTTGACTAAGGTTCAGGTCCTGGCCCTGGCTGCTTAGAACACACTGGGTGTGTGTGCGTGCATACCCAAAATCCTGAGAGGAGAAGAGAGGACAAGGAATTGTGGCATGGCCATCCCCTCGGGGGATGATTTCTCACCTTCTGTCTCTGTCTGTGTGTGTCTCTGGCAAGCGCATGCACCCTGTAGCGAAAAAAAACCCCCAAAAAAAAAAAAAAAAAAAAAAAAAGAAATAGAGAGAAGAAGAAAAGAAAGAGAAAGAAAAGCACACTGGGCTGGGGCCAGCAGGTGACATGTTCTGCACGTGTAGTTCTCATCAGGGCATTTTTAGGAGTCCCTTTCTTAGAGCCAGAAGGGCAAATCCTCTCGTTGGAGATGAGCGGAGTCACTTGGTCAGTGACGACCAGAAGGCTTCTAGGTAGAACCACGGCAGCCGGCCTGTCCATCCTGCTCATTTCCTTCTCAGGCCCCAAGACAACCTTTGCCTCTTCGGCACCCTGACCTGCCTCTGAATCTTTGTTCTTACTTGGTGGCTTTTTCAGAACCGGTTGTGGAGGAAGACACGGTCTCTAAATCCTGGAAGCCGCTGCTTTGGCACAGATCCGAATAGAAATTGGGATGCTAATTTTGCAGGTAGGTGGAGATGGCAGTTTTAAAATCTTATAAACACTGGCTGAGCTTGATCCCCCTGCTCTGAGCTGGCAGGGAGGGCACCATTTTCCACTCTGTGTCCATGACTGAGTCATGGAGGGATGTAAGCACATCCCTGACACTTCCTAGGTCTTTTTTTTTTTTTCTTTTATCTTTTTTTAAATACAAGCCATGGACTTGAACCATGGTCGGCCATGTGGGAGTGTCCAGTGCTTTAACCACCACACCACCTGCTGGCCCTGACACTTCCTAGGTCTTGGTGCTGTTTTTATTTGCCAAAGGGTGGGTGAGCACAGAGACGGACAGAAAGAGAAAGAGAGAATATGAGAAAGCATCTCCCCATCGGAAATAGACCCCAGGGAGCTCTATTATGATGGAATGCAGAGAGCAGTATTTCTAGATATCTGTCAAATAATGAAGTGATTTTAGCCACAACAATAGATTATTTTTGGCAGCACATGACCATTAAGATCTCAGTCAAGAGAGTAAGTTGACCCCAAAATAAATGGAGTAACTTTCATTATTTATTGGTATTCATATTTATTATCTAGAGTACTTATCATTTTTTTTAAACTGTTTATTACGCCAGCAGGTGCGGAGTAGTTAACAGTCAAAATCTCCCGCCTCACGATCTTTTATGGGAGTATTGGGGAAGGGGAGGTCTCAGGGTGAGGACTGGGCTCAGATCCCACCCTACACAGCGTCAAAGGGAGGAGTCAGAGAAGCAGAAGTCTAATCTATTCAAGGTACCAATCTATTCAGAGTACTAATCTATTTAAGGTACTAATCTATTCAGAGTACTAATCTATTTAAGGTACTAATCTATTCAAGGTACTAATCCACGCAAGGTTTTCAGGTTACCCTGTAACTTCAGGGAGGGGCAATAAATTTGTCCGAGGGCAGAAACCCTTGACAGCTTTCAGCCCTGAGTTATTAGTCATAGAAATTTAATAGTTCATAATGGAGGTGCTCCTCCAAGATGGAGTCTCGCCTGCTTCATTCCCCACTTCTCTCTTACGAGATCAAATCATAGATTCCTCAATTTCAACTAGAGGGCAGGTAAGAAGTTTCACCTAATTTAAAGTCCACTTTGAACTGATTTGGGCTGATTTCATGGTCTCCAGTTGCTGGGAACAGTTGCTCAGGGCAGCAGTGTCCGGTAGGACATGATATGCAGCCATGAGGTTCGGTCACTTACAGGGAGATCATACTACAGCACTCTATTAGCTTTTCTGTGCTCGGGATTAGTCCATATGATAAGTACCTTGGAGGCAAAGGAACGTGGCAGTGAGCTCACAGAGGATAATATCTATTTGCTTAGGCAGAGCAAACTTCCACTTTTGCAGCAACCCTCAGGCCCGGGCTGACCGGTTCCAGTCCACCCACTTAGCCCGCACATTCAACGCGCGCTTACTTGCCTCCCAGCCTGGGGAGGAGAAAGGGCCGCCTGGAAACCGGCACTTCGCCAGGGGAAAGGAGCAGCTTGGGGCTGGGAGCCAGGCCAGGGCCGAAGGGCACAGAGACACGCCTCATGCCCTCTGCGGGTGCCCCCGAGTACTTAATAAATTACAACTTATTCTCAAGTATGATAGAAATTATTTTTGACAAAACCATTGGTACAATACAAGGTCATCTCTGCCCCATTAAAGGAGTCCTTGCAATCTTTGTTCTCAGCCGTAGCAGATCCAACACTCCAACCCTCCCGCTGGAAACCAGCACATACCATGAACTAGGTCCCTGGGGGCATCTAGCTGTGGTCTGCCATTGTCAAGACCTTCAGCCCCCTCCTTGGGCATTTCTGTTTTCTTGACCTATGGGTTAATGTTTCTGCATGGGCTGTCTTTAACAGGAGAGGGAACCAGCAACAACCCTTGCTCCGAAATATACCACGGACCCCACGCCAATTCAGAAGTGGAGGTAAAATCAGTGGTTGATTTCATTCAAGAGCACGGGCATTTCAAAGGCTTCATTGACCTGCACAGCTACTCTCAGCTGCTGATGTATCCCTATGCGTACACAGTCAAGAAGGCCCCAGATGCCGCCGAGCTGGTGAGTGATGTGCTGCTGCCCAGGGTCAGCTTGAGCCTCAGGCACTGCCAAGGTAGTGGTTCTACAGCTTTATAGGGAAAGTCCAGAAACCTGGACATATGTCATAAAGGGCCCAGTCTTCTCTCCTGCCGTTTGGGATGTGCCATCAGACCTACTAGGGACAAGAAGACGATGTTTCTTATTTCTCTGTCTGCTTTGAGTTCCAAGAACAACACTTGACTCCTGTCCTTCCTTCTCATTTGTTTTTCTGACTGAAATGTATCATGGACCCACAGCTTGCCCAGGACTGTGGGTGGTGCTGTGGTACACAAGGGCACGGTGCATCTCACGCTGGTTAAGGAGGAGGTTAAGGCGGGTGTAGACCCCAGTACAGACATGCTCTATGTCAAGTCCAATGGCTCACCCTAGAATATGGGCAAGCAGCTAAGGGTGAACTGGTGAGTTTGGGGTGACTATAGACTCTTTGCTGTCTCTGTATCTTTCTGCTTGGGTGCAACCCCCTGCTCAGGGCCACAGCTAGCCCCACTTAGGCTCATGGAGGTATGGACTAGGTGTTCCAGGCAGGGCTCACTCATACATGGTGGCCCATTTCCACCTCTTCTCTAGAATATCCAGTTCTTCAAGGGTTTTCTCTTGAACATGCTTGGCCTTTCCTCATGACCATGACAGGAATGTCCCCTCCCTTAGGATAGGTGAGATGAAAGTGCCCTTGCCAGATTCCTGAAGTGTTGGTGAGCAGCTCCCCAGACCTTTGGAGCACTTGGATGGACTCTTCCAAGTGGTGTGCATAACACACATGCTCGAGACTGTTCATCAGGTCCCTCTGGCTCCCGTCTCTACTTCCTACCCCAAACTGGAAGGAAAGCCCTGGGTTGTGTTGGGAGAAGGAGCTGGAGGATGCTTGCTTTATCCTAGGTTTGTGGTCAGGCCTTGGCTCTGGTAGCATGGGAAAGAAGAAAGGAAAAATTGGGGAGGGGGCTGAGAACTTTGCAAATCATCCCAGTGTAGAATAGCTGAGGATGATTGAGATCCACTCATTCTCACTTGCTGATGCCTCTTTCCCAGGATGAGGTGGCGAGGCGTGCGGCCAAAGCCCTGGCTTCCCTGTCAGGCACCAAGTACCAAGTGGGTCCCACCTGTACCACTGTCTGTAAGTGCTCTCTCTATTTACTATCTAGAAAACACTTTGAGAGGAAATGTGAAGTGAAGTGGGAGGTGAGTTGAGCTGCATAAAGCAGTGAGCATGATGCTGGTGTTCGTGCTGCTAACTGCAGCAACAATCCATTAATTGCTGTTTTCCAGTAGTCTTTGTACTTAGTAATAAGCTGAATTTATGTCAACCCCATGTGACAATAGCTGTTGCTATTTTCATCTTCCTCAGTGTTGCCACCATCAGGCTATTTATCATGTGTTCATGATGAGTGAAGTCCAGTCAGTGGGATAGAATCTGCATTCCTTATTTTGCATTAAAGATCCTGACATAGTTTACAAAAAATTACTCAATCACTCCACCCTTGAAGGAAACCACCATGAATGAACAAGCATTGGAGCCTAGTAACCTAGTAAGTTTGGTTGCAGGGAGTCCTCCCAACAATGGTTAATGCCCAGCCCCCCTAAAACCTACCAAGTCCCCAAATCTGAACGTGGTCTTGAGGCTCATGACCTGCAACCTCGTTTAAAAAAATGTATATGCATTTGATAGAAAGTGGACAGATATGGAAGATTTATTGCTAAGTGAACTCCTTGCTATGGCTATGAAAGAGAGACATTGTATGTCTCCAGTTAACATACAATGACTGTCAGTACTCTATGGTAGAGATTGAAAGATTGAAGGGCATAAAAGCATTGAAAATAGTTATGGACACTGGAGACAGTGTGGAAAGAGGGGGAAAGAGGGTAGAAAAGGGAAGGTAATTAGGGAGAAAAATAGAGAAGACAATTGTGGGACACAGAAATGGCTTATTACCTGTTGCTCATATGTGTAGTATTCTCAATTGGACTGGTCTAAGGTATATTTCATGTTGGGTAAATTCCCTCTACAAGCTAAATGATGTATAGCAATCGAATGTGTAAAATAATAATAATTCAAAAAAAAAAGTTTATTTCTTGAGAGAAAGATACAGTACCCCCAGCAGGGCCCCACCATCTACCCCCAGTGTCAACCAGCTCTTGGTCAAGGGCACATGCATGCCCAGCAAACTCTGGGAGGTCTCAGTATGCAAACCTGGAACCTTCCCATGTGGGTTAGCCTCACTGAGTGACATTTTGTACTGTTGCCTCTCTGTCTCAACTCCTCATAACTGCATTCTGAGGAAATATTTTTGTTTTGGTTTCTCATTAAATTATT
>NW_006160129.1:1516578-1523645 GCF_000334495.1 Tupaia belangeri chinensis
CCTGCTGATCCTACCAGTTCTCTTGGTCCATGAGTCTGTCTTGAAATGTTTCTGTTGGAAAAGATAACATACTCCAAGACCCCAACTCTAAATGAGAAATTAAATATATACATGGGAAGCATAGTTTTGATTCCTTGAAAGATTGTAGTATCTTTTATTCCTTGTTGTATCTCATCCATAAACAGTGTTCTTAACAGTTGGTCCACCCTCAGGGCCCCTGCACACTCACTAGTATCTTTCCTCTTTAGTACTGTGACTCACTCTCCCATACTGCCTGATTCTCTCAGACCTCCTTTTCTGAGAAGACTCTCCATCTCACCCCCTTGGCTCTCCTCCGGACTCTGACCTCAACTGTCTGGTCTCTGCTTTATTTGCCAGTGAGCTGCATAAAGCAGTGAGCATGATGCTGGTGTTCGTGCTGCTCACTGCAGCAACAATCCATTAATTATTCATGGCTTATTGTTATTAGTGTCATTAAATGGGAACCCTTTAGAGACACATCAGTAGTTTCTCCACCCTCTGCTTAATTAGTCAGAACTGAGTCAGGGACTAAAGAATGTTAACGAAGATTTGGTAGAAGCCCTTTTAGGAGGCCCTTTCCAAAGATCTTTGTGGCTTACCAGAGTCCTGGGCTTTTGGGTCAAATACCAGTTTGAGTAATGGCTTTCTCTTCTCACATTAAACACTTTCTCCTTGAAGCTGTGCCCAGACTGAGATTTCCTGGGGCCGGCTAATGGAGCAGTGGTAAGGCAGCTCTCTGCCATGTCAGAGCCACATGGAAACATCCCAGGTTTGGGTGCAGAGGCCTTCCTGCACCTGCCTGATGTGTGTGTGTGCCTGAGATCTGGGGCCACCTGAGGCTGGGGGTAGATTGTGGCATGAAGACCCTCGTGGGGGCTGTCTCTTAAGGAAGAAATAAACTTTAAACACACACCCACACACCCACAAACCAAGAGGTATTCATTAGGAAGGCTCTTCTGAGAGCTGTTCAGGAGACAGAATGTGTGCTACCTCTTACAAGAGTCCATCTTCTCTCTTTCTCTCTATTTTTTTTAATCACCAGGGGCACTTGTGCTTACCAGAGAGAGACAGAGAGACACAGCAAGAGAGAGAGAAAGCATCTCCACCCAGTAAAGTGTGGTCATGGAGGAGTCCCTTCCCCTCCGTTTCTCCATCCTGTTGGAGATGGGTATGCACACACATGGCCGGGGTCAGGATTCAGACTGTGGTCACCCATTTGGGATGTGGCTCACTTAACCACTGCTGGCCAGTCCTCTGTATTCTTGATAGGGCTTGCTGCCATTGTTGTTTTCCCGAAAAGCAATAATTTTTATCTGATAACACTGTATGTATCGCCCTGGGTTGTGGGATATGTTACATAAATAGTTGTCCTTTGTCCCTTCAAGTGTTGGATTTTTTCTTAGATTAACCATATTAGAAGATAATAATTCTCAAGTGGATCTCACATTTACCTGTATATTAAACAGAGCATGTTTTCTACAGGCTCTTGAAGCCTCTTTCTTCATGACTGAGTAGTTTCTGAACGTCAGTTATTGATATATCCTGAAGACCTACTGCCTCATATTGGACTGTGCAGTCCCACTGCTAAATAGCTCCAACCTATTTTGCTTTTAAATTCTTGTGTCTGCTTTTTAGTTGTTAAGTCTCCTTTCTCCTGTCAGACTGTCAGCGGTAGCTTGTAGTACATTTAGACCAACTGCTTCTATTTACCTTTTCTCTCCTCTTCACTGATTCTGACCTACTAAGGGCTTAGAAACAAATTCTCTGGCTTATTTGACTCATGGGTACATCAAAAATATTAAGGATGCCTATTGAAAAATTGAAAAAATGGAAGAAAACTGAAAAACATCTGAAAGGAAGGTACTGGGTAAGTTTACATTTGCTGCATCCATATAGTGAAATATGCAGCCCTTGAATGAATGAAGTGGGCCCATATGTCCTAACAGAGAATAATCTTCTATTGTTCATTGAAGAATGCAGAGAGCAGAACAGTGTCAGAGTGTGTTCCCATTTGTTTGATTTTTTCAAAAGAATTGTTGATTAAATTTTATTTATTTGTTTATTTTTTGGAGAGGCTTTTGCTATAGGGCGTATGCGTTCGCCAGAAAGACAGAGAGAGACAGAGAGACAGAAAGCAAGAAATCACTTCCCCAGGGGGGTTGGCCACACTGCAATCCCTTCTCCTCCATTCTCCTCTCGGGATCTCAGGCACGCATGCATATGAGCCCAGTGTGAGTTTAAGCCACCAGGTCTGGGACTCAAACTGCACCCAACTACATGGAAGTCCAGCAACATAGCCATTATGCCAACTGCTGGCCCCTAAATTTTATTTATTATTATTATGATTATTTAAATTTGACCAGAGAGAGACAGAGAGATAGAGAGGGAAAGTGAGAAAGCAAGCCACCAGGTCCGGACTCAAACTGTGGTTGGCCATGTGGGAGTTCAGTACCTTAACCACCACATCACCTGCTGGTCCCCTTGCTTTGTTTTGTTTTGTTTTGTTTTATTTTAAAGTGAAGGTAGATTTTGAGCAGGGATCCAAATAAAATGAACTCCATTCCATGAATGTGATCACCTTGAAACTTAGACGAAGCCTTTTGCCTTCTTCTTGAGTCTTAAGTAAGTTAATATCACTTACACTTTGCATTTTTAGTCATTTTCTTCTCTGGTAGAGTTTGGGGAAAATGGAGAAAAATAGATCACTTGCCTTTCTTAAGATTTTTGGCAAGGGAGATCCCAAGGCTTGTGCTTCCTTCTATCTGGGTTATTTCCTGCTGTGTGTGTGTGTGTGTGTGTGTGTGTGTGTGTGTGTGTATAAATTTACCAGCCTAAAACAATAAGCATTTATTTTCGGGGACCATCAGGTGGCGTGGTGGTTAAGGCACTGGACACTACCACGTGGCCAACCATGGAATTCTTTTTAAAAAAATAAGCATTTATTCTCTTATACTATTTCTGAAAGTCAGGGATATGAGTGACTCGGCTGGATGATTCTGGCTTAGGGTGTCTCATGAAGTTGCATCAAGATGTCTTCTAAGGCGATAGTCAACTGAAGGCTTGACTGGACTGGAGGCTCTGCTTCTGCGCTGGCTCAGTCAGGTGTTTGGAAGTTAGTGCTGATTAGTGGCAGGTCTCAGGTCATCACATGGACTTTATTTTTTCCTTTTTTCTTTTCTTTTCTTTTTTTCCCCTGCCATAGGGCATGTTGGAAAGATAGGGAGATAGGGAAAATAAGAAAGCACTGCAATTCCTCTTCTGGGGATTTTGGGCACACACACATGTGAGAGACAGAAAGCAAGAAATTAATCCCCCTCACCAGGGGGATGGCCACACCACAATCCCTTCTCCTTCATTCTTCTCTTAGGATTTTGGACACATGCACACACATGCCTGCTGTGAATTTTAAGCCACTGGGTCCAGGACTCAAACCATGGTTGACCACATGCAAGTCCAGCACCTTAACCACCACACCACATGCTGGCCCCCACCTATTGTGATTTTCAAGCTATTGGGTCTGTGACTCAAACTGCACAGTGGGCCATGTGGGATCCAGGGTCTTCACCTCCCTGTCAGCTGTTGGCCTCACATGGGCCTCTTTATAGAACTGCTTGAGCGTCCTTACACCATGGCAACTGGCTTTTCTCAGAGTGGGTGGTGAAGACAAGGCAAGGAAGAAGCCCCAGTATTTTTCGTGACCTTGTATTGATGGCCACACAGCTGCCCATGTTTCTGCAATGTCCTGTTGGTTACACGGGGGAGGTCAGCCCTATTCAGTGCAGCGGAGCAGGTCCACAGGATGTGGCTTCCAGGACACAAGGATCACTGGCACTATCTTGGACATTGCCAAGAGACTTTCTTTCTCTTTTTTTTAAAAAAAATTATTTTATTTATTTATTTATTTATTTATTCATTCATTTATGTTTTAATTTGACCAGACACACACACACACATACACACACAAACACAGAGAGAGAGAGAGAAAGTGAGAAAGCAAGTCACCACCAGGTCCAGGACTCAAACCATGGTTGGCCATGTGGCAGTGTCTAGCACCTTAGCCACCATGTCATCTGCTGATCCCCAGATACTTTGTTTCTTTAAAGATGAATTTCGGGCCAGCAAGTAGTGTGTTAGTTGAGACACTGGACTCCTTCATAACCAACCTCGGTTCAAGTCCTGGACCTGGTGGCCTACTATCTCGCTTTCCCTCTCTCTGTCTCTCTCTGATGAATGTGTTCTATAGCAAATTAAAAAAATATAATAATAACAATAAATAAAATAATTCTTTGAAAAAAAAAAAAGGTGGGTTTCAAGTGATGTGTTGGGTTGAACATAGTGACTTAGTGACAAGGCGGAAGTGAGGATTTCAAATTTCTTGTGCCATAGGCCTGAGACTTGTATAAAGAACTCTAGATGCCTAAGGGACACCAGGCACGCGGAGCCCTTGGTCCCTTCCCATCTAACCCTGAATGGAAGGCTAGGGGACTGTCTAACTGTTCTTTTGTCCTAATGGTGTTTTTTCTTCTGACTCGCAGATCCAGCTAGCGGGAGCAGCGTTGACTGGGCATATGATAATGGCATCAAGTACGCCTTCACATTTGAGCTGAGAGACACAGGGCACTTTGGCTTCCTCCTACCAGCCAAGCAGATCATCCCCACTGCAGAGGAGACCTGGCTGGGACTGAAGGTCATCATGGAGCACGTGCGGGACAATCTCTACTAGGCGAGGAGCCCCAGTCTGTGTGCATTTATTTGTATGCACGTACGCACACACTGAGGTTGCCATAACAGGAGCACACTCCTGCATGCATCAGAGCCCACTGGGTTTGCATAGAGCATAGGCCAGCCCTCTCCAGCCCCGTCCTGGGGTCTGCATGTCCGGGCGGGGCCTGCTGTTTTGTCCGGCCTTTAGCCTTCTGGGTGTCTCTCCTTCCATAGTGCTGGCTGCTCACTTGCACTTGGGACCACCCCTGCGTGGG
This sequence comes from Tupaia belangeri chinensis, assembly GCF_000334495.1. Classification (NCBI taxonomy): domain Eukaryota; kingdom Metazoa; phylum Chordata; class Mammalia; order Scandentia; family Tupaiidae; genus Tupaia; species Tupaia belangeri. The sequence continues at coordinate 1,521,579 of NW_006160129.1, forward strand.
CAGCATGTCTCTACCTCATCTTTAGGGCAAAAGGTCACTAGAGACAGTCCTCTAGCCTCACTTGTGTCTAGTAAAGCTGATAACCTTCCTCTCATCAGCCCCTATGTGGGGACACTAGCAAAGACAATGGGGGCTTCCAGGTGGCTCTCAATGATGTTCCAGAACCTTTGGTAACTTTCTCACTCTAAAACCTATTTTTCTTTGAGCAACGAATCCTGTAGGGGGCCCAGTCACGGTGGCATGTACTGGACCCCGTTGCTCAGGAGGCTAAGTCCCCGTGGGAGACCCAGGTTCAATTCTTTGCCTACCCTAAAAGCCAGGCACTGTGGCATATCCCGGTAGTATCAGCTATTTGGGAGCCTGAGACAGGAGAATCACAGTAAGAGACCCTGTCGATATAACAACCACAATAAATAAGAAAAGGAAACAAGATAAAACAAAACACACACACACACACACACACACACACACTCCAGCATGATCTTCAGTAGAAGCCTTCCTGCCTTCATTCCCACATCCCCTTTTTTTGTCCGAATACAAAGTAAAGGATCACTTCCTACTGCTAGGCTTAAGAATTTGCTGATACTACAGTTCTCACTTTCTTCCCTTTCTTATTCTGTGTAGCTGCAATCCCAGAGGGGGCTCTGGGTCACCATAGGTGACCTAGGGACCTCGGAGGAAGGGGTGATCTAAACTGCCGGATTGCTAAATTATCCCCATCTGTCCTGAGGGGCTCTCCTCCACTTTGCCTTTTGAACTCACTTCAAAGATCTTGCCCTCACCCTGTAGGCCCTAAATCATCCTCTGGCCTGGACAATCTCACTGCTTGGCACATTCCTGCCCCTGCTCTAGCATACCCTGTGTTTCCGTCTCCTCTCCCTCTCTCTAAAGTCATTGTTGTCTCTTTTACATCCTGGATCGTCAGTACCTACGTGGAGCAAGAATTCATCTTAGATGCCTCTCGTTGCATTTCTCCTCAGCACGTACCATCTGTCCTTTTTTTTTTTGGTCTTTCATGTTTTTGTTTTTTGCGTTTTTCAAACATGCCTGTAAATCTGAACCTTCTGCCTAGGATTTGTGCAGCATCTGGTGTGTGTTCATAAGCCAATAAATATTCAATACGCGTCTTACGATTGTCTCCTATTCCTCGCCTTCACCTGAATGGAACCAAGCCATGGTTTTGAATATGCAGCTCTTTAGAATGTCAAAAGTCCATTTTAATCCCTGTTCGTATCGCATGACATGTAGGAAGGCCTTCTTCATCAGGCCGAGGGGCCTCCGGGGCACTGTTACCTTGGTGGTTTCACTCATTTCCTGGGTCTAGTTCTTAGCTTTTCAGCTCCGAAGCTCGATGTTCTCGGTGTCCGTGTTGATTAGACTCGGGGATGCTGACTCACGCCTATAGAGCTCAGATGAGACAGATGATAACATCGGAATACAAATTCATTAATTTACATCATAGCATGTAACTGTGGAGTGGATTGGATCCTCACGTCAGCCTGAACAGTACATTCTCTCCCTGTAGGCAAGATACATGGGAAGCCAAATTATAATCAGAAGGTTGCTTAGCGAGCGGGTGTCAGAGCAAGGAAAGTTAATTACAGTCTATGATTAGAATTTTTAATGGCACCCAGCTCTAATAGCATGATATATCCAGTTCTATAACCAGAACACACCTGCCAGCCAGCCAGCTGGCCACTTCTGCTGGCTACTCAGGCTGCCTTGGCTGGGACACTGCTTCCGCAGGCAGGACGATGTTCGCCTCTGTGACTGTCTCTAGCCTGGTTCCCTTTGTGATCCTCTTACCCTCCCCCCACCCCCACCTCAGGTTGTGATTGTCTTTTAGATTCCTTAAGGGAAAGGTTTCTTTTTTTTTTTTTTTTGGAGAGATTTTCGCTTTAGGGCGTGTGCGTTCGCCAGACAGACAGAGAGAGACAGAGAGATAGAAAGCGAGAAATCATCCCCCAGGGGGGATGGTCATGCCGCAATCCCTTCTCCTCCATTCTCCTCTCGGGATCTTGGGCATGCACGCACACGCGCCCGGTGTGAGTTTTAAGCCACCGGGTC
>NW_006160129.1:1523805-1549325 GCF_000334495.1 Tupaia belangeri chinensis
TAGATTCCTTAAGGGAGTTTTTTTTTTTTTTTTTTTTGGAGAGATTTTCGCTTTAGGGCGTGTGCGTTCGCCAGACAGACAGAGAGAGACAGAGAGATAGAAAGCGAGAAATCATCCCCCAGGGGGGATGGTCATGCCGCAATCCCTTCTCCTCCATTCTCCTCTCGGGATCTTGGGCATGCACGCACACGCGCCCGGTGTGAGTTTTAAGCCACCGGGTCTGGGACGCAAACCGCGGTTGACTACGTGGAAGTCCAGCGACATAGCCATTACGCCAACTGCTGGTTCCCAAGGAAAAGGTTTCTTACACATGACAGGAAACACGATGAAAAGAAGATTCATACCTACAAATATCATAAAACTAAGAACCTGTGTTCATTAAAAGGCACCAGAAAGAGAGAAAACAAATTACAAGCTAGACGTCATTCACGATATTCATAATATACACAACAGACAAAGAAAGTATACAAAAACTTCTGTAAATCAATGCAAAAAACACAAATAACTCAAAGGAAAAATGAGTAAAAGATTGGAGCAAGCATTTCACCTAAGAGAAAGTCAGTTTGTCCAATAAACACATAAAGCAATGATTAGTGATTGAGCGCATGCAAATCAAGACTGTAGTGAGATGTCAATGAGTACTCGCCTATTTATAAAAATCAGAAAGTTGGAGAAGATGTGGATGGCAGGTCTGCTACACATTATCGGAGGACTGGAGAATTAATAGAACCACTCGGGAAAGCAGTTTGACATTGTGTTCTGAAGTTTGCATCTTATGATCCAGCTATTTCACCACAGGTATAAATCTAAGAAATTGTTGCAGTTCAACAACAGAAGACATATAGAAGAATGTGCATAGGTCCATGCAGAGCTGGTGCTCAGGAAGTGTGGCTCTCCGGTGAGCATGCCAGTGGGCCCTGGCTGTTCAGCTGCGGAAAGTACAGGTCATAACAGATGGATTGGATGAATAGTGATTTCTGGAAGAAGAGACTTTTACCACCAGTTCTCATCCCATACTGGTCAGAGGTTCACCCTGTGGAATGTTGACCCACTGTCCATGACCAGGTTGCACCTGCATAGTCCTTGTGCTAGGGTCCCTGATGGGCCTGGGTGAAATTATTTCACAGCAGCTGCTGAGAAGTGGGGTCTGCAGGAACACCAGATGGGCCAGTCTCTGACCGTGGTGTCTCTGGGATGTGGCTTTGTGGACTCTATATTAGGAGGCTAGTGTGGGGTTTTGGATCAGTTCATCCCTGGTGCCATCAAGGTGGATGCACTGAAGAAGAGGTCATTGGGGGACTAGCAGATGGCATAATGGCATTATCAACTCCCACATAGTTGATCGCAATTCGAGTCTCAGCCCAGTGGCTTAAAACTCACGCTGGATGCATGTGCGTGTGTGCCCAAAATACTGAGAGGAGAAGGGATTGTGATGTGGCCATCCCCCCAGGATTCTCACTTTCTGTCTCTCTGTCTCACTCTGTTTCACTGGTAAGCACATGTTCCCTATTGCAAAAATCTCTCTTAAAAAAAAAAAAGAAAGAGAGAAGAAAGAAAGAAAGAAAAAGGAAGAAAGGAAAAGAGAAAGGAAGAAAGGCAGGAAGAAAGAAGAAAGAAAAAGAATAGGTCATTGGATCAGGGGTCTTTGCCTTGTGTTTTCTAGGCTAATTTCTCTCACTGGCAGGGACACTCAACTGACTGTTAGCCAGGACAACTGAGCCAAACTACAGTGGGATCATCATAAAGCCCTCATCACCAACCACTCTCTCTGGCCAGGTGTGCAGTTAGTTGATTCCTACCTGGTCCCCCTTAGAAGTGGGCCATTGCTGGGAACTAGCAGTTAGCATAATGGCTATGTCACTGGACTCCCACATAGTTGACCACGGTTCGTGTCCTGGACCTGGGGGGTGATTTCTCGCTTTCTGTCTCTATGTCTCTCTCTGTCTGTCTGGTGAGTGCATGCGCCCTATAGCGAAAACCTCTAAAACAAAAAAAGAAGTGGGTCATTGCTCAGTGTGTTGTTGTAATCTGGAATTCCTACCTGTCCCAAAAGACACATCAGCCCTGTGCCTGCTTGGTTCTATTGTCTCCATGTTGTGGTTATGTAGCTTGATGGCACTGGTTGGTTAGACAACCTCCACCAAGGAGGCATAGCAGTTCCCATGAACTTGGGTTGCTGGTCAGAACTCAATGGGATTAACATTCTGAAATGGCCCATTTCACTTTAAAATGTAAACTGACTACCTCTGAAATCACTAAAATTTTATAATAGTCATTCCTACCACATGGTACACACTCTGCAAATATTTGTTGAACCATTAAGAAAAAAAAAAAGAGTGTTCACAGCAACACTATTCATAATGGTGAGAACCTAAAAACAACTCAAAAGACCATCCGTGGGAGAATGGATAAAGTATGGTACAGTCACATACTGAAATATTATTCAATAGTCAAAACAAAATTGAGTATCATTTTCCTTCTAGAAAGTTCCAAACTACGAAAAAGTGTACATACATATTTTTAAGGAATATACACAAACTTTGATAAAATGATATTAAAAAGGAAGCAAGACAGTGGACATGGCCAGACCCCTTCTTCCTGATCAAGTGCACTGATCCCCAGCTATCATGAATATTGATGTTCTACAGTTCAAGCTTCCATCTTTCTCTAGAGAATTGCTTTTTTTTTTTTTTTTGAGAGGTTTTTGCTATAGGGCACATGTGCTCACCAGAGAGACAGAGAGATAGAAAGTGAGAAAACAGCCCCCAAGGGGGATGGCCATGCCGCAATCCCTTCTCCTCCATTCTCCTCTCGGAATCTTGGGCATGTTCACACTCGCACCTGGCATGAGTTTAAGCCACCGGATCCGAGACTCGAACCATGGTCAGTTACATGGGAGGGAGTTCAGTGACATAGCCATTAAGCTAGTTGCTGGTCCCTCTAGAGAATTCTCTTGACCAAATGGGAACTGTTTCACCCAGGGGAGGCCATGCTCCTTTTTTCTTTTATACCATCTTCCCAAATGTCAGCCCATGACTGACTGGCCCTGGGTTACAAACAGCTAGTTATTTGCCTCCAGGTTAGATCAACACCTTGATGCATGTGTGTTCAGAGCTGTCTGTTGGATCAACTGCAATCCAGTGTCCAGCTGATTCCAGCAAGTCATTGTTGACAGCTTTTCTCACCTGCTACACCTGTCTCCCTGGTTCCTCTCTCTTCTCCTGAGACCTTTCCCTCAGTCTATCACTTACATAAGAATCTGAATTTCATGCTTTGCATCTAGGGAGATAGACTTAGCAGGAAATGAAGAACCTGGAATTCCAAACAATGATGATCTCAGCAGAGGACGAGATTTGGGACACGACCCTATGGCTAATGACACCAGCATTTGTTTAAGTTACCGTTTCTTAAAGTATTTATTACATGATTTTTGAAAAAAATCTAATTAAGTAGCTATATGTAAAATTGAAAGAGGGCCATGTATGGATCAATGATGAGTGTGCTATTAACCAAGGATTATGATTCATTTATTTCTATGGACCTGAAGTCCAGTTTTAAGAATGTTTATAAAGTTATAAGTTTTAACTCAACAATACTGGAATATGTTTAGGCATATACTGTTTAGGCATATACTGTAAGCTATTATTATTATTATTATTATTATAGAGAGATTTTTGCTATTGGTCACGTGCGCTCTCTAGAGAGACAGAGAAAGACAGAGAGCGAAAAAGAGAGAAGTCACCCCCCTGGGGAATGGCCACGCCACAATCCCTTCTTCATTCTCCTCTTGGGAGTTTGGGCACACTTGCCCAGCTGGGTCTGGGACTTGAACCATGATCAGCCATGTGGGAGTCCAGTGACGTAACCATTATGCCATCTGCTGGTCACTGTCCTTAACTTTATCTTTTGTATTCTTTGTACACTTTCCAAACCATGTGAAAAAGGTAGGCTATCTTATAGTAATATTTTATAATAATAACAGTCGATACATCCCTTTCTTTAACAGAAGCCCTCACTGGAAAAAGAGAAAACCTAAACCACTGACATTCATGAACGTGACTTAAATTTCTGAAACATGTTTAAGTTTGAAAGGCTTTTATCCCTATTCAAGTTGATTTTCTGAAGTTTTCCATAGTAAGACACCAATGAGGACACAAATGGGATAATCCATTAATAATAGGAAAAAAGTTGGGGCCAACAGGTGGCGTGGTGGTTAAGGGTGCTTGACTCCCACATGGTCAATCACGGTTTGAGTTCTGAACCTGGCAGCTTGGTTTCTTGTTTTCCTTCTCCCTCTCTCTCCCTCTCACTCTGTCCTTCTCTGGTCAAATTAAAATAAATAAATTTAAAAGTTAAGTAGAAATAATTAAAAAGTAAAATAATGGGAAAAAAGTGTTTTGAGTTCTCTTTATTTTCAGTGCTGGAGGGGGCGGGGGTTTCACTGAGCCATCTCCAAGTCTTATACTCAGTCCTGCTGGGGACCAAAAGACCTTTGAGAAGCAACTGACAGAGTTCGCGAGGACTGCAGTCCGTGGCTGTGGCTGTGGCTGGCTTAGCGTCATCCATGTACTGTCCACTTCAGACCAGAGTCCCTCATTGAGTTGCTGTCACTTGGGGACCGATGAGCAGACCACATCCATTTCCATCCTCCACTTAGCTGTGTGACCTTGGTCTTTGACATACTATCTGGACTCCTCTGTTTTCCATCTTTAAAATGAGAATAGTAATACTAACTGCAATGACTTGTTCAGAGAATCAAGTGTGCTCATATGTTAGTTTGTTAGGAAAGTCATGATGCATTTTTCTGTGTAAAAATGTGTCACGACTTTCCCAACGACTCAATATTAAAGTGCTCAGTGTCTTACCTGCAGTAGTAGCACTCCGTATGTGTAACAATGATTCTCCTCATCAGATGATGGAAATCTACTTATGAATCAGGACATGGGCATTTTCCCTAAGTAGGAGACTTACTTACTTTAGACTTTTCATCTCTCTCTGTCTTTCTGGCGAGCACACGCTCCCTATAGCAAAAAACAAACAAACAAAAAACCAAAACCAAAACCAAAACAAAAACAACAAACAAAAAATAACCAAAGATCTCAATCATTCATGAAAAAATACTAGTTGGATGTTCAGTTTTAGTATAATTTGGCTTTCAGAATATTGGTTTTTTTCTCTGTAGATACTGATGCTCCTTTGTTAGATTAAGACAAGGGACCATTGCCTGGAACTTGCATAGGGGCAGCTTTCAAGTATGTAGGGTCACCTCTGAGTTTTATAGGTCCTGGCAAGGCCCTGGCTTAAATTTATTTTGGCTGTGGGGCTGGCCAGTAGCGTAGTGGTTAAGTGTGCTGAACTCCCACATGGTTGACCGAGGCTTGAGTTCTGGACCTAGTGGCTTGCTTTCTCACCTTCTCTCTCTCTCTCACTCTGTCCCTCTCTGGTCAAATTAGAATAAGTAAATAAATAAAGTTATTTAAGTAAAATAATTATATAAAAAATTAATTTTGGGTGAAGTTAAGGGCATGTCCAACTCTGAAATGTCCTATGTGGATAGTACTTCTTTTATGTTGCTATATAAAGACCAAATATGTAGAATCCTTTTTGTCATTATCGTCATCATTTTTATCTTTCCAGTTGATGAATTCTGGAATTTTGCCAAGCTAGACAGCTTGTAAAATAAATTCTCTCTGCTGTTTGTATTGAGCCTTAAATCACGAACACCAGCTGTTCCTTGTATTTGAAGTAAAGCTCCAGGTGTACGGGGGCCCCCAGGGAACGCATGCAGTGTTTTTCCTCCTCTAGAATACAGGAGTACTGTGGTATAGCAGGGCCATTTGCTCCTTTAATGCAGAAAGTGAGTCCCATGCTTTTCTGTATTTCTTGCACGGGAGAGCTCAGCAGCTAGTAAATATTTGTTGATTTGATTTGCTGCAGGGCAGCCAGTTAACAATCACATAAGCCATAGTCTCAACAAGTTAGGGCAGGAGGAAATGAGTCCTTTTCCAATAAACATTATCAGTGGAATTCTGGAAAACAGAGTGGAATGTTTGTCCCTTGGTTCTAGGCGAGATAGAGCATAAATTAAACATACAGAGATAAGAAAGGCTTGATATTGGTTAAATTGCTTGCTGATGATTTATGGTTTTAAATTCTATATAGATATTTGATAATTAAATTATCAAACCACCTGGTGATACATGCAGGTGTTATGACCCCTGTTATAGCGGTTGAGGAATGAAAGTATTAAAGAAACGAAGTTATATGTCGGAGTTTACAAAGGTGGTGTAATCATCTCAAGATCAGCCCTGTGGATTGTTGCTGGGAAAATAGAGGTGGGTGGCGTTTTGTTGACTGTTTTTGAATGCCCATAGTTTCTGCAGTACCTCTGGTCTTCTACCCCCTGTGTTCTACAGGGTTCCTGAATCTTTGAGTTTTCAGCTTTGCAATCGTGAGAGGGAATTTAGGGAGTAAACAGGAGTCAGGTCTCCCCCTCTGGCTGCCATTGCTGGCCTAAGTCACGCCACTGAGTAAGGACGTTGTGTTGTTTCTGTAGTCCTCCCCCACAGGCCTGTGCTCAGGATTGCTGTCCAGGGAAAAATATGGGTAATATTTTCATATGAAACACCTGGAATGGGCTGACGTCTCTGTATATTTTGGGAATTTTATGTCTTTTCACAAACTCACCTACCCCCAACTTAAACTATTAGCCTCTCCAACCTCATATGACAAAATGTCCAGTTCTCTCAGCAAGCAATACATGTATTATGAGTATTTAGATAATCTGGAGGGGTCAGATGGTGGTGTGGCAGTTAAATGCAACCCTCTCTGAAACTGACTCACCTGGGAAGGTTCCAGTTTGCATTTAGAGACCTCCGTGAGTACACAGGACGTGCGCATGCCCGTGATCACAGGACCGGATGTAGCAGGGGTGGATTGTGGTACTGTCACTCTGTCTCTGCCTCTCTCTCTGTTTCTTTTACTCGTGAAAGAAACAAACTTTAAAACAAAATAAAACGCAAAACCAATTTGGCATACCTTTAGAAAAATCATTCATCCAGGCTTTAGATTTCTAAGTCTTTCATGAGCAGGGTCAATGTTTTATGTATTTTGCATCCCTAGCACCTAAGTACATGATGTTGCATCATAAAGATACATTAAATAAAACCTACAGTGCTATCAATTTTACATCAGATGCAAAAAAAGCCCAGTGTCTTCTTTCCACTTCACTGACTGGCTGTGGTAGTCTTCTTCCCTCAGCTCTGAGTCCCCCCTTACCCTGACATTGTTTTCTGCTGATGAATGTTAAGAAACTCAGAGGTCAGGAAAAGCTTCAATTTCAGCAAATCTGTATTAGAAAGCTTGGAGCTGCCAGGCCTGGTGGGAAAGGGTGACCTATCTTATCACTGAAAAGTGATATTTCTAAAATGCTCCCAGAGGTAGCTGGTGGGTGGACAGGTTAACTTGGTTAAGGAGGATGTCAAAGAAGAAGGCATCAGGTCTTTCTCTTCCCTTCCTACTCCGGGGCCATCAATAGGATCAGTATTTAACAGGCATGTCTCTGTATGTCCATGGGGCTCTCTGGCACCCGGTTCCTATCTAAGAGTCTTCTGTTTACTCTGCAAAACAAATGAAGGACTCGTAGCAGAAAGATATTCATTCAAGCTGAAAAGTAGACAAATTGCAAGGCTAAGGGTAGGCTTGTTAATGAGTAGCACTGGCCGTGCTTCTCTCCCACTCTCTGCCAGTGCTACAGAGAGGTGGAAGGGTCCAGATGCCAGCTCTACTGTCTCAGAGACCAATGATATCATGACCTTTGGAAATTAAGCAGGAGATGGGGAAGAGGAGACCCAGAGATGTTTTCCCTTCTAGTCAATAGAAGGAGAAATAAAAACAAGTTGATCTATGTTTTTCTGGGTTGCTCATACTAGATGGAACTTTTATTCTAGCAATACCAAGATTTTACCTTTATTTTTCTGATATTATGAGTATTTAGATATCCAAATTTGTAGACCCTTCCCCAGCTGCTTCTACCAATATTTGAGCGAGGCAAGTTTCAGAGTAAAGCTGTTAGCTCAGGACTCAATGGTCTTGCGTTCTAAATCTGTTTTCCAGCACCCTGAAGCATCTCTCAAACTTCTCATGCTCTCAACACCTAGGGTATGCTGGTGATCCTGGGAAAGGATAGGCCTCACTCTTACTGTAACAACCATCTTCCAGAGTCAGGATATCTTCTCCTGTCAGATGTGATGAATTCCTGAACATGTATAGAAAGCCTGAAGTATGACAGTCTAGGATTAGCCATGGATTATAAGAAACAGACTATTCCCAGGGAGCCAGAGCATTGCTGCTCTAGGTGGAATGCAACATCTGGAAATACCAGGGAGCTTGTTGGGAACAGAATCTCTGGCCACACTCCAGATCTATGGACTCAGAATCTGCATTGATGGGGCTGGATGGTCATGCAGCAGTAAATTGTGATGTTCTGTGAGGTCCTGGGTTTGCATCTGGAGATGTCTGTGAATGTGCTGGGCATTTGTGTGCCTGTGATCTAGGGCTGGTTGAGGCCTAGGTGGGTCATATTATCAGGACCCTGTTAGGGCCTTTCTCTCTCAGAAGAAATACATAAACTTAAAAGAAAAAGATGAGGATTAGCCCTGAAGCACCGTATTAAGCTCTGTGCATAGGGAGCCTGATCCCATATGGCAGACGGATTTCAATCTCAGTTCGGGTGGCTTGAAAAATATGCTGGGCATGTGTATGTGTGTGCCCAAGACCCAGAAGGGATGAAGGAATGGAGGAAAAAGGATTGTGGTGTGACCAGGTCCCACTGGGGGGCACTTTCTCTCCTGCTCCTTCTCTCACCTTCTCTCTCCATGTCTCCTTTAGTTATGGAAGAAAAAAACTTGCTTGGGAAAAGTAATTAAAGTGGAAACCCACTTTAAATATAAAGACTAAGATATGTTCAAAGTGAAGGAATGGAGAAAGCTATTCCAGGCTAACATGAATCAAAAGAAAGTTGTAGTAGTCATCTTAATTTCAGAAAAAGCAGACGGCAGGAAAAGGAAGGTCATCAGGGATAAAAAGGGGTATTCCATGATAATAAATGGCTTAATTCTCCAAGAAGCTATAACAACCCTTACCGTCTATGAGCCTAACATCACAGTGTCATAGTACATGCGGCAAAACTACAAAGAGAAAAAGATATTCACTACTATAGCTGAAGACCTTAAATTCCCTCTTTCAGGGACCAACAGATGGCATAATGGCTACATTGCTGGACTCCCATGTGGTTGACTGCAGATCGAGTCCTGGACCCGGAGGCTTAAACTCACACTGGGTGTGTGTGCGTGCATGCCAAGATCCTGAAAGGAGAATGAAGGAGAAGGGATTGTGGCATGGCCATCCCCCCGGAGGGTGATTTCTTGCTTTCTGTCTCTCTGTCTCTCTCTTTTTGGTGAGCGCATGTGCCCTATAGCAAAAACCTCTCCACAAAAAATTTCCTCTTTCAGTAATGTATATATAAGTGAAGCACATCAGTAAGAATAGAGTTGACATGAACAGTATCATCAATCAACCTGATCTAATAGACACTTAGACACTTACAGATACTCCCTCCAACAATGATGGAATACTCATTCTTCTAAAGCTCATGTGGAGTAGCTACTAAGTAGAAATGACATCCTGAGAAAAAACAAAATAAAATAAAACTTTAAAAACTTATCAAATTTAAAAGTATAGAAATTGGAGGGACCAGCATATGGTATAATGGTAATATCGCTGGACTCACATGTTGTCAACTGCGGTTCGAGTCCTGGACCCTGCAGCTTCAAACTCATGCCAGGTGCATGTGCGTGTGTGCCCAAAACCCCAAGAGGAAAATGGAGGAGAAGGGATTCTGGCATGGCAATCTCCCTGGGTGTGTGTGGGGGAGTGATTTCTCACTTTTTGTCTTTGTCTTTCCAGAGAGTGTGTGCACCCTATAGCAAAAATCTCTCTTTAAAAAATAATAATAAATAAAAGTGTTAAAGGATTCAGACTCTCCATATTTAGGGTTACTTTCCTGTAATTTAACCTGCTACCTGTGCCCATGGAAAATGGGACTCAGAGAATAGGCACAAATGCCGATATTGTCATGAGTAACAGTTCTTTGTCTGTGACCCAGGGTTTTTGTGTCTTCTGCTGGCATCCATGAAACTGTGGAGAAATAACTTGTTTGCTTGTAGTAGGGTAAAATCTCTGATCAGCAGGGTCCTGGTGGATAATCCATCCCCAGTCTGAGCCAGTCAGGATCATAGGCACACACCTGTGCACCCAGTACATACAGGGACCCAACCCAGGAACTTCCCGTGTGGCTTCAGCATTTGTGGAACTCTGGGTTAACACCACCTTGGCTTGCCCTCCCAGCTCTCGACTACATCTTTTATAGTTTTCTCTTTTTTTTCTACCCAAATCAATACTCAGATATCTGAGCTAATCCAGTGACTGTCCAAGAGAGGCTAACAATTTACTTCCAGTGTATCATATCAATTGTATCAACTTTATCTCAACTGTTGGATCACCGACACCAGTAATTCTGGTTTTTCATCTTCCACTGATTTTTATTAAACATGGATGAAACATGCACAAACACTGACTGCTGTTTAGATGAAGGCAAGTAAGGTGAAGAGCTTAATTGGCAGGTGGCATCTCCTCCCTGCAACTTGCCACCCTTCCAGTGTTGCTGCTCAAAATTGGCTGGCTGTTGTACAAGAGACTGAGTTCAGCACATAAGGTATTACTACATAATTCATGCGAGTTAAACCCAGCCTGAAGTCAATGAGGACAGAACAGTAGTTTGAAAGTTCTTTATTCAAAGGCTCGCCTTGGGGGAGGGCGATTCTGACTACAGGACAAAAATGAGTGGCAAGAACTCAATATCTCAACCAGACACCAGGTCCCAATGACAGAACCTTGTCCATAGCAGTGCTCAATAAGCAGCATTTTTTTCCCCATAATGCATTGAAATTCTCTGATATTGATCAACATTGATATAAATAAATTTAAATTAAAAAATCAGATTATTACTATGTAAGAGAAGAGATAATTACATGGGGGGGAATCTTCAAAAGTTCATAGAAAATGTATATGATGAAAAAACTAGGCATAGGCCTTTTTTTTTTCCACCAAGAAAAGAAACTTGTACTTTAATTCCATTTCCATGAGCTTTTTAAAAAAGCTCTTTTGTAGAAACAAAGGCATGACAGCGTGAAGCTTTTTAAAATAAACTGATATGAGGTCATTAGGCCAACATTCTTCAGATTCTTTTTATCCTACAACCCTATCATTAAGAAAAATTGAGCATGTCACACCAACATTTGCAATTACATATTTAAAAATTATGTATAAGTACTCATATATTTCAAAACAAAAACTGAAATAAAAAAAGAATGAGATTAAAAGAATGAAAACCTTTTTTTAAAGTTATTTTATTTAGCTGTATTTATTTATTTATTTTAATTTGACCAGAGTGAGAGAGAGAAGAAAAAGTGAGAAAGCAAGCCTCCAGGTCTGGGACTCAAACCGTGGTCAGTCATGTGGAAGTCTAGCACCCTTAACCACCACATCACATGCTGGCCCCAAAAGCATGGAAATCTTAATAATGTCTTTTTTTACTGGCTCCCTTTTGAGATCAGGGGTTTGATTAAAGACTGTCTCTAACTCTTGTCTCTGGTTTACCTTGAGCTCTCTAATTGTTTTGAATAGCCTCCTAGATGAATGCTTGCCTCTTCAACAAGACCAAGGCAGGCACATTATAGCCTGCAGGTCAGATCCAGCCCACTAGTAAGCATAGTTTTCACGTTACAATTTTTTTTGAAATGCAAAAAACACTTCCAAGTGACAATAGGTGCCCTGTTTTACCTCATGGCTCCCAAACCTAAAATACTCTTTGACCCTTTGCAGAAAAAAGTTTGCTGGCTGCTGAGCAGGGGAAGTGTGAGGGTTGCCTTTGCCTTTCCTCTACACAGCAGGGACTTTGTGAACAACTCACAGGGTTGTGCAGGTGGCTTTCTATGCCCACGGGGCAGGTCTTGGCTAGAGCTGCACACTTTGGCCTGTAGGTGCCCTTCTTCTTTAGAACAAGAAGTGACTTCTCCATCATGGCTTCCAACCCACCATCTGGTTGGAAATAGGTCTTGGCCTGTGGTCTTGGGCACCTCAGGGTGGTTACTAGCTGGGTGTAGGGTGTTCAAACCAATAACTGGTGGTGAGGCCTGTAGCACCGAAGGATGGAGCTGGAGCTCTGTTGGTAGGTGGTAGCACAGGGCGAAGGGGAAGGAGACAGGTGTGGTACAGTTGAGGGGCCAGCCAGTTTCCTGGTTGGATACAGCCAAGTGGCCGAGGGTAGCTCAAGGGCCTGTCATTAACCTCTAGGCCTAGGTTTGGAGAAGGTCATCAGACCTGGAGGAGGGGAAGGCAAGTCCCTAGTGTTGGAGGATGATACCAGTTGAGGTCACTGACTATGGGGGTGAGAATGGGACTCAGGGACCGAAAACGAGGGGCAGGTCAGAGTGAAGATGCCAGAACTTTGAGCAGATGCAGAGCTGAGTGCACAGGCCAGGCAAGCGCCTAGGCCTAAGAAGCAAGGCTTATTCCCCCGAGCTTCAGGAAGTCATTCAAACGAGTAAACGGGCAGATTGATCAGCGGACAGTCTTAGGCAATGGTCTGGGTGTAAACAGAGTTCCTGGGTGTGGAGAGTTCCTAAGAAAACAGGCAAACCAAAGGTTAATAAAGAGGGCCTCAGATGAGCCTCACCCAAGGAAATAAGTAAACTTGCTCTGGTTAATGAAAGGACCCAGGATAAAGACCTCGAGATAAGCTTTTACAACAGGGTAAACAGACTTTCCAGACCTCCCTCTGGCGCCACCCCTAGCAATCCCTGTGGTAATCCCTGCATTCCTGAAAAACTGACCAGCACCACCCTTGCTTGCCCCCTTCACCCGGACTGAGCTTGTAGTTTATCCTTCCTCTTCCCCTAGGATCAAGACCATAAAAAGAGACCCTCCTGAGGTTCCAACCTGAAAACCTGCTCAGGTCTCACCTAATCTTTCTCGGTCACTGTCTTTGAGCTCTAATTAACTTGTGCTCATGTTTAAATTTCTCTGGTAATTCTTCTTTTGTGAACTTTTTGCTCTAGGGCACATGCGCTTGCCAGAGATACAGAGAGATCTTTTAGCACCCATGCAGCAGCCCTACTGCCCCACTGCCCCACTGCCCTAGGGTCACAGATGAATATGACAGCCCTAGAGCACAAGGAGTTTGTTTCATGGTAGCAAATATCTATAAGGAATTAGAATCTATGCGGTGGCTTCATGACACAGTGCCAGTGTGTTGCTTGAGGGACGCCTGATTCCACATGGCAGCTATAGTTCAAATCTCTGGCCTGGTCAGCCTGAAGCATGCTAGGCATGCATATGAGTGCCCAAGATGCAATGGGCTGGAGGACCGGAGTAAGGGGATTGGGGGGGTGACCGGATCCTTGGAGGGCGATCATCTGTTCTCTCACTCTCTCTCATTCTCTTGCTATGAGCACGTATATTCTATCACGAATAAAAGAAAAAAGAAACACTAAAAACAGAATATCTGGTGTGATGCTGGAGGGAGGCACAAGGCATAATTAGCTCAAATGGGGAGACATGGTTTCCCCCAGGGGATGGTGGCCCCACTGTGGGATTTTGACCGGGGAAGTTGGGTTAGAACCTTTTGGCTAGAGCAATATTAACCCACCTTTTGGTAGGTCACTTTTTCCGTGGATTTTTAATATTCCATTTCCTCTGAAAGTATTTATTTAGCTTATTTCTGAAAGGTGGAATCAGCCTGTTTTTTGTTAATTAAATCACATTTGGAGTGTACCAGGGGAGCTTCTATGTGAAGAAACTGTGGTAAAGCCTCTTGTTAATCAAGGAGTCTTTTTGGAATATGAATGACCATGCTCCTGTTTTTCTGTTTTTTCTTTTTTTTTTTTTTTTAAAGACTACATCTGATATATTTATTTCCATCAAGTGCCTGAAGGGGACTTGTGGAGCTTAAACATAATTTAGATTGGGAGGTTTATTTGTGAATGTTGGAGCATATCATGTGATCTCTGGAGACCCTCAGGGTGGTCCCCAGCCAGAAGTGGGAATTAAACCTTAATGAGGAAGGGATTCAGAGCAAGAATCAGATTTCCAGTGGCCTTACCACCCTGCTTTGGCTAGTTAACTCCTTCACATCTTGCCTAACTTAACTCAAATGTCACTCTTTTTTTTTTTTGGAGGGGGACATTTAATTTGTGAGTATGGTAAAATATACATAATATAAAATATACCATTTTGATTTTGTTGTTGTTGTTGTTATTGTTTGGCAAGAGGGTGCATGCGTGTGTCAGAGAGAGTGAGAGATGGAGAAAACCACCTATCCTGGGGCATGGTCATGCCGCAACCTTCTCTTCCATCTCTCCTTTGGAGATTTTGAGCATGTGTACACCTGCACACTGACAGCATATATTTCAAGCCAGAGAGGTCAGGATTTGAACAGGGTGGTTGGCTGTATGGAATCTGGCTGCCTCAACTACCAGGACATGGACCTGGCACTTGACTGCTTTTTTTTTTTTTTCCAAAGTTTTTTTTTTAGAGAATTTTTGCTATAGGGTGTGTGCACTTGCCAGAGAGACAGAGAGAGAATGAGAGATAGAAAGCGAGAAATCACCCCTGGGGAGGGGGGATGGTCACACTGCAATCCCTTCTCCATTCTCCTCTAGGGATTGTGGGCATTAATGCACACACATCAGGCGTGAGTTTTAAGTCGTCAGGCCTGGTACTTGAACCGTGGCCGACTACGTGGGCATCCAGCAATGGATGCCATCTGCTGGTCCTGGTACTTGACTGTTTTTAAGCATATAGTTTGGTGGCATTAAGTCCACTCATGTTGGAATGCAACCATCACCACTATCCATCTGCAAAACTTGTTCATCTTCCCAAACCGAAACAATACCCATTAAATACCAGTTTTCCATTTGAACCTACCTACCTTTTGACCTGTGGCAACCACCATTCTACTTTCTGTTGCTAAGAATTTGACTACTCTAGATATCAAATGCCACTCTTAAACCACTTTTATTGAAATAAGCTATGCAGTACATCACTTAAAGAGTCAAATAGTGGAGGGGCCAGCAATTAGCGTAATGGCTATGTCGCTGGACTCCCATGTAGTCGACCGTGGTTTGGGTCCCGGACCTGGTGGCTTAAAACTCACTCCAGGCGCATGTGCGTGTGTGCCCAAGATCCTGAGAGGTGAATGGAGAAAGGATTGCGGTGTGGTCATCCCCCCTGGGGGGTGATTTATTGCTTTCTGTCTCTCTGTCTCTCTCTGTCTGTCTGGCAAGCGCACGCGCCCTATGGCAAAAACCTCTCAAAAAAAAAAAAAGAGTCAAATAGTTCTATAAGATTGGTCATATCAGGGTTGGCAGGTGGTGTAGTGGTTAAGGGCATTGGTCAGCCATGTGGGAGTCTAGTGCTTTAACTATAATGCCACCTGTTGGCCTCTCATGAACTTTTTAAAGACCTTGTATTCTTGTTCTTCACATGAGTAGTAGGTAAGATATGTATTTTATTTTTAACAGACCATATAAATTTTATCCAGGCTCTAGTATATATGATATACCTTAAAATAAAACATATTTTAAAATAAATATGGGAAAACTAAATTCTTATTTTTCATAGTGAGAAAGCAATAAAAAATGCCTAGAACTGAAAAATCAGGAAGCAACAAATGCAGTTTGTCTGTATTTATGAATGTGAATACTAGGGCTAACAAAGTCAACATGGTGGTTACTGGAGAATAAGATGTAGAAAGAAGAGGGGGAATGAGACTGCTGCTTTAAAGAAGGATCTTCACCATTACCCCAGCATCCTATAGGAACCCCTCAGATGCTCTCCCTTTCCTTCTCCATACAAAACTAATCTGCACTATTAATGTCCTTTTTCCCCTTATACTTGTCATGCACGTACATATTTCTAAATAATACATCGTTTGTGGACATAAATAAATGGTGGAGAGAGACAGAGAGAGAAAGTAAGAAGGCACCCCCCAGGGGTGATAGCCATGCCACAATTCTCCCTCTTGCCTAGCATGCTTTCCAAGCTGCTGGGTCTGGGGCTCAACAATGAGTTGACCATGTGGGATCCAGCTGCCTCAACCACCAAGACATCAATTGGTGCTAAAATCTTTCTTTCTCACTGGTTTATTTTTATTTTTTCCACTTTTTATTTCATCTTTTTACTTTCTACCCATTTGGAAGCTATATATTCTGTGTCTATTCTTTTAATTGCTAGCTTAGCTATTTGAAAATGCACACTTACCAAACTCTAAAAAATTGTCAGTATTTATCATTTCTCCCAAAAAGTCCAGGACCTTAAAACACTTTAACTCTGTTTGCAAACAATATGCTATTATCTTCCAGGACTTAAAGTCTATGTAATGGGTGATCCTGGGGAAAATATTCTCTGAGAATTCATAACCACAAGTAAGCCCTCACAAGAGTTTGTGGTATAAGCTTATGCAGTCCAAAAACAGAACAACAGCAAAAAAACAAAAAACAAAAAAACAAAACAAAACAAAAACAAAAAAACAATAAAAACTTGAACAAATATTTAAAGGATCTCAGGTTGACCCCTAAGCAACTCACAGAAGTAAATGCAAATCTTCTCTGGAGTTACTCAGCTTCAACTCAGGCCTCAAAAGATTTTTACAGATAAATATTCCAAGAAAATGATTGGATCACAGGTAAATAACACAAGAAAACAATGCACCATGAGTGAGAACCAGCAGAAATCATACACAGAAGTAGACTTACAAAGACTTCAGGTATTGTAATTATCTGACACAGTATTTTAAAACTGGTTTTGCAAGTTTAAAGAAACAAACAAGAATGGGGTCAGCAGGTAGTGTGGTGGGTAAGGTGCTGGACTCCCACAAGACCAACTGTGGTTTGAGTCCCAGACCAGGCAGCTTAAAAATTATGCTGGGTACATGTGTATGAGTGCCCAAAATCCCAAGAGGAGAACGGAGGAGATAGGATTGTGGTGTGGTCATTTACCTTGGGGTTGTGACTTCTCACTTTCTCTCACTCTCTGGTGAGTGCATGTGCCATATTGCAAAAAACTTAAAAAAAAAAGAAAGAAAGAAAAAAGAAACATTAATTTCTAAAATAGATAAATTAAAGTCATTTGGACTTGACAGAGAATTAGATAGAACTTCTAAAGATGAAAAATGAATACTGTATTATGTTGACTATAAAACAGGATTGATTAGTAGATGTGCTATAGTTTTATGGAATTTATATGCTCTGTACCTATTCTTTTAGTTGTTACTCTAGTCACCAAAAGCACTGTTCATCAGGCTGGCCATGTAGTGCGGTGGTTAAGGACTGAGTCAAGGGAGCCAGATCTACATGGCCAACCATGGTTAGAGTCCCAGCTCTAGAAACTTGAAAAACATCACTGGGTTCCTGATAATATAGAGAAATAGAGGAGAAAGGATTGTGTTATGACCATGCCCCATTGAGAGTTTTCCCCCCTCTATCTAGCAAGCACACATACCCTCTGGCAATAAAACAAACAAAAACACACTGCCAATTAATTTCAGCCACAGTGGTACAAGTAGTAGAGCCAGGTGCATGAGGCTGGGGCTACATGGAAAGTCCTGGTTTGGATCCTACACCAACTTGAACAGGTTGAGCTGGGTGATTAGGTAAGTAATTATGAGTGAGAAGCCAAGATGAGGTTTTAGGTCAAGCACGGCAATGTGTCTCAGCTTCAAAATCAGCCAATGGAGGTGGTGATTTTAGGGTCAATGAGTTCCCCCAGAACTCTGCTGTCCAATTAGGTAGCATGCCTGTAATCACAACAAAATCTTTTTTAAAAAATCTCTCATTCTATCCCTTCTTTTTTTGATGAGAGTGCCTGTGTGCAACCACTCATGATTCTTGCTGGCTAGAAGGTTGAAGGGAGGAGTGCAGCATAACCAGACCCTGTCAAAGGTTCTTTTCTTTTTCTCTTTCTCTTGAAAGAAAAATTTAAAAAAGACTTAAAAAATAAAAGAAAAACCACTGCCAATTTATCATTGTAAGATGTCACCAATTGTAAGAACATCCTAATTTCAGAGATGTTAAAATTGGAAAAAATTGTTTCAGAATTAGTGAACAGTAGCAATTGAAATGTAAAATTTTGCAGATGGATTAAGTTACAGATTAAATTCAGTTGGTGAGAGAATCAATTAATTGGAATAAAATTCCCAAATATTTGATACAGATAAATTATCCAGGATGTAGCCCAGAGAGACAGTGAAAAGGAAATACAAGCGCATGGATAAAAGTCTCAAAGCATAGAGTAAGAAGATCCAACATCAAAAGTTGTAGATGAAGGTAACAGAGTGAGAAAGAGGTACTATTTAAAAAAAAAACAAAACATAATGGTGGAGAAAATTTGAAAATAGTGGAAAGAAAGCAATACACAGCTACAAGAATCCAAATGATTTTCAAGCAGGAAAAAACAAAAGAAATTTTTACCTCAGTGTATTATGCTGTACCTGAAGAGTACATGATAATGAAACTGTGGAACATCAAAGACATCAAAGAGGAGATCTTCAAAGCAACCAGGAATAAAAAGACCACCTACTATAGAACAAATAAGTAACTGGCTACCTCTGAACAGCCAAGATGGGAGCCAGAAGACTCAGATAATATTTTCAATGTGCTAAGAGAAAAACAATAATCCACCTAGAATATATACCTGGTAAAAAAAACTCTTTGAAGAATAGCGGCGACATAGGGCCAGTATGGTGATGCAGTATTAGTGTGCTTTCTGCAATGTTGGAGCCATTTGAAGACCAGGGTTCAATTCTCAGGTCTTCCTAAGCACTGTGGTCCTGACTGGATGGGAAGGCTATGGGGATGATTGTGGTGTGAATTCATGTTGAGGGTGCCTATTTCTCTGTCTTTTTCTCTCATGAAATAAATAACTCAATTAAGGGGGGAGGAGAATGGGGGCAAAGTAAATAAAAACAGAGACCTTGGCTAAAGGAAAGTTTTAAAAGACTTCAAGCTGAAGAGAAACGATCTTCCATGCAGGGTACACTCTTCTAGGAGGAAAACCAAGAACTCTGGGGTTCTAGAAACCCTCAGGAGGTTGTTACCTTGCAGGTATCTGTCTGGTTGTTATTTCTTTTTGGGGATCTGTTGATTCTTATTTTTGGGTCAACCCATTGACGCATTTAAAAAGCTGTTATTAAAAACCATTTTATCTTGAAATTTGAGTTGCTTCATTTGGGCAGGAGTGTCTAAGCCTCTAACCCACCCACCAGTAGGAAATAGAAGTCCCCCAATACAATTCCTTTGGGGAAGCCTTGCTTGAGTCTACATGGAGTCCTTACCTGTTTTTACGTACCTCTCTCAACATACTTTCCCCCTGTAGCACGCATGGCAGCCATATTTTTACATTTACCAGTATGCTCTTGAAATGAATTGTCTCCTTACCCTGTAAGAAATGGAAAGGCCATGTCTGTATGACTGTACATTTTACTCCCAGACCGCAGCAAGTCTATGGCACATAGTAGGTGTTCAGGAGACACTTACTGGGTAAATAATTAGGTGAGTAATTATGAATTAGAGGCCAAGATGAGGTTTTAGGTAAAGCACAACAACATGTCTCAGCTTCAAAATCAGCCAATGGAGGTGGTGATTTTAGGGTCAATGAGTTCCCCCAGAGCTCTGCTGTCCATCATGTTAGCCATTAGCCGCATGTAGTGATTTAAATGAATTAAAATTAAACTTCAATTCCTTAGTCACACTAGCCACATTTCCTATTGGGCAATGTGGACATAGAACATTTCTATTATCACAGAAAGTTCTATTGGAAGTGGTGCCATAGAATTCCGAAGAATTCTTACCCTCAATTCTCTTTTTCTTTCTCTCTCTCTCTCTCTGTTTCTCTACCCCTAAACCAAGTACAGGAATAGTTGGTTCCTTATCAGTGACTTAAATGATGCTTTTGAACAAGAGGATGCTGGTCACTTTCGGTGACTAGCACCATCTTCACATTTTTCTTTGGAATATCTGAGCTGTTCTTTTATTCCCATCGCTACTAAAGCTGAATGTTACTTGGGTGAAGAGCATAATTGCTTTCTTTTCTAGGTCCTTAAACCCTTTGCTAATGTTTCTGTCTGAGAGCTCCCAAAGCCAGTGTTCTAGGAGAGTTTGGCGTGTCTGAGCAGCTGAACCATGAAATAGCGAAGGAGGGTGGGCAGTGCGGGGGAGGGAGCAAGGCATTCAGTCAGTGAAAGAGCTCCCCTCTCTGCACACATGACCAGTTAATTGGCCATCCTGGGAAAGTATGGCTGGGGAGGGAGGTTTCTGAAAATCGCTGGTGACAGTTAAGTGGCCTTTTGTTGATGTCCTCTGCTCAACAACTTTGTTGGATTTCATTTCTGCTTTTTTCCCCACCTCCTGTGGATTTTCTGTTAGACTCATCATTTACCATTCAGGCATCATCTTTGTCTTTATCCTTCCAATATGGCTGCTTTGTGTGTTGGCCTCTGCTTAATTCCTACCATTCTCAGGCTATAAAGGGGACTGAGTAGGGCTGAGAAACTGACTCTGCTGTGTGTTGAGAACTAGGATAATGACTACAGTAGCCTTAATGTCTAGCATTGCCTGTCTCAGAATAAATGACTACCTGATGATAGAGAAAGGGAATCTTGACTGAATTCCTTCTCATACTATGATATATATTCCTTTGTTCCCCATCCACTCTCTTCCCATTATCCCCACTGCAAGCAAGTATTGACCTAAAATATAAGTCTGAGAGTTAATTGATTAAGATTAATTGACTAAGAGTTAATTCTTTGGAAATAATAATATTTTTACATTTCACAGGCTTTGCCAAGCCAATTCACCCAAGTTGTCTCATCTAATAGCCCCCAAAACCCTGTGAGGTAGGGAGGGGAGGTATTATTAACCCCTTTGACTAAAAAGTAAGCTGAGATGTAGAGTGATTAGGTCAGCTGCCCCAGATCTTTGAGACAGGAATTGAGCACTCGGTTCTGTCTCTAAGCACAACAGTCTTACAATGGCGCCCACACCTGTATGTATAAGATATGGCCAGGGAAAGTGTGAGTGGGTTGGGAGGGAGGAGAGCCAAAGAGAAGATTCCATAGAGGAGGGGGGAAAAGAGTGGCATTTCAGGGTACTAGCAACCTCCATCTTGCTCTGGAGATGGATCATCTGATGCTCCTAAGAGACTGGGCGAGCAAACCATAGAGAGGAAATAAAGCTAAGGGCTTGGTTTTCCCTTTTCTCTCTTCCTTCTCCCCTTTGTCAGAGAGGAGACCCATACGGGGGAGGGGTGGCCTTTGCTCTCCCAAGGCCTGGCATGTGGGAGTCACATGCTGGGTCTCCCTAGAGAGAGCCTAATATCCATTCTCAGGCCGGGTCCACCGGCCTTTAGGTGTTGTGCTCTCCTGAGGCATAGGCCATGCCTGTGCATGAGGAAAACCCTTGAAGCTCGCCTGGAGGAAGAAGCATGCAGGACACTCCTGGAGATGGGACAGGCCCTGGGCTGCTCTCTGTGGACCAGCGAACACTCCTGGTCTGCTGCTTTATCTTGGCAGCAGCTATGGGCCAGATGAATTTCACAGGGTGAGTGGCTGCCCCACAGTGGAAGGGAGGACTGGCGGGAGTGAGGGGACTGTGTGTTGGTGAGAAGGTGGCCTTCCAGGTAGACCTGAGCCAAAGGTGAGAAATTGGGACGTGGGTTTCTATCCTTCACCCACTTCCAGCTCCAGTGTTTCCCACTCTGGTACTCTAGGGCCAGCCACTTGCTGTGTAATTGTCCCTCCCTGGATCCAGAGTTTTTATTTGGGGGCCTGGGGTAAACTTTTAGGACTCCAAGAATCCTCTGAAATGACTTGTTACCATTTTTATATAGGTAATTCTTTATAGATGAAGGGTTGATAGCTTTCTTCATATTGTTTTTATTTATTAATTTTAATATCAGAGTATGTGTATATGTGCTTGTGTATAATAAAGAGAGAGAGAAATCTCCCCAATGGGTCCTGGTCCTACTGCTATCCTCTTGCCTCCAATTCTCCATCTTGTCAGGTTCTTGGGCAGACATATGTGTGTCCATGGTGAAGCTGATGGGGCTGGGACCCAACCCTTGGTTGGTCATGTGGACTCAGCTTTCTCTACCCAGTGCCTAACTGCTGGGCTGCAGGGCAGTCCCATTCCTTGCATTCCTAAAGAAGTTAGTAATTCCTTAAAGCCTGTGTACTACCAAAAATGGATGTGGTACTATCGTCCTTTGAATAACAGGAAGTTCTGGTGTTATATGCCAGACCCTCTGTGGACATGTTTGTGAGCTTCCCAAAGATCCCAGGAGGTAGATACCCCATACTTTCTCCATGGTGGAGAAGAGGAGACATAGCACAGAAATGGGGCTCAAAGTCTTCTGTCTCAGAGATAGTCAGAGAGGGAGCCAACCTCCTGCTGGAGCCTGTCTGGTCTCTCCCCTTCCATGCCATTTGAAACATTCCATTCTACAGTCCTTATGAAGTCAATTTCATGAAGTTATTTCATGCTATACCCCCCAAGATCCCTAGAGGTAGGGAGAGAAGGTATGATTAACTCCATTTGATTGATGAGCAAACTGAGCTGTAGAAAGATTAGGTGTTCAGAGCTTTTCTAGGGCTCTATATGAAGATCGCTTGGAGCCTCCATTGGTCTCCTCAACCCCCTGGATCTCTTCTTTTTCCCTTTTGTTCCTTAGTTCTATTCAAATGTCCACACACCCTGCGCCCTCTATTTCTTTCCCATCCTCCTTCCCTTATCGTGGCTTTAGGTTCATCAGTAGCACTGACGGGTTTTATTTAGTCCCTTGCATGGTTTGTCAGTGGGGCTGGAGAGACCAGCAGTTCTAGGCTGACGGATTGTGTCCTCCCAGAGCTATGAGGCCTTTCTGCACAAAGCAGCCTCAGGGTCCTGTTGTTCCTCCCGGTCTTCTAAGAATCCTTCTCTGCACCTTCTTCTGCCCTGATTGTGTTTTTGTTTGTTTGTTTGTTTGTTTTTGTTTTTTGTTTTTCCCAGAGACCAGGTTCTTCGAATCCTGGCCAAAGATGAGAAGGAACTTTCACTTCTCAGGGATTTGGAGGGCCTGAAGCCACAAAAGGTGAGGATTCCTCTGGGTTTGGGGACCTCCGCCCCCAACACGTAGTGGTTCACATAGTCGGCTCCCATCCTGACCATCCGCCTTCCCAAACTTGCCCTCTTGATGTTCTGCCAGAGATCACAGAATGGTGGATAAATGCAATGTGCTCCTCTTCAAGTAAAGTTGGGGACACTTGCCCAGAGGTTGGATGGCCTTTTTAGTTTGGGGCTCCTTTGTGTTCCCTTCTGTCCTGGATGGGAGGGCTGCCAAGTGCACCCTGTCAGGGAGGCTACTCTGAAACTGGACAGAATTTCCTAAAGCCACATAGAGGGTGTCTCTGGAATGCCACGTCACACGGAGACTGGGCACGTCTGCTTCCCAGTTGAAATGTCTTAACTTGGCAAAACCTGGGTCTTATTTGAGTTTGTCCCTGTTAGCCTGAGTTTATTTCAGAGAACATTTATTCTCTGCAACTTTTTACAATGGAAAACATTTCTCCAGCTGTTCTGAGAGAGGAATTTTGTTTGAAAACTGGTGAAACAACTTGACATTTCTAGACGTGGCCCACTGACCTTCGTCCTGTTTGTATGAGGGTCTCTGTGGACCAGGACTCAAAACACTTTATGATAATACTTTCCATTTCACATTTGAAAAATAGACCTAGCATTAGGATGATGTGGGGATCTCGACGAGGCTTCTCCTGGGATTTGGATGACGTCTGGATGATGTCTTCTTCTTCTGACCAGGGTTCTGGTCCATGTTAACGTCACCTTTAGGAACTCCTTAAGGCGAAGTTACAATGTAACTGAGATGCTTCAAATTAGGGAAAGAAACTTCCTTGTTTCCTCTCTGCTCAGCCTCGAGTTTTCACTGTGGAGCTGGAGCCTCATTAAGTGTGTAAGAGGCAATCACCTGGCCTCCCAGGAGGCCGACAGGATATACAGAGGGACGTGCAAGAGACGCACTGTCTTCCTTTCTCTTGTGAACCAGGTGGACTTCTGGCGTGGCCCCGCCAGGCCCAGTCTCCCTGTGGACATGAGAGTTCCTTTCTCTGAGCTTAGAGATGTCAAAGCTTACCTGGATTCTCACGGCCTTGCTTACAACATCATGATAAAGGACATCCAGGTGAGGTCCTGCCCCACTGCCTTGGCTGCATTTCACATTCCTTTCTTTCTTCCTCCTCCTCTTCCTTCGTTCCTTTTAAAAGTGTATTTATTTTGTCCATGAGAGAAAGATCTAGATGATGTGAGGGGGTATCCCCATCAGGATCCCCATGTTGGGATCCACCCCAGTCCCAGCTGGCCTGGTCATGGGTACGTATGTACACCTAGCATGCTTCGTGGGTCTCGGGACGTGAACACAGGATCCCTCCCATGTGGGACCATGCTATCATGTGACCCCTTATGTTTCTTTCTCATTGGAGCCCAACATGGAGGAAAATCCTCCAGGGTGGAAAAATGGACATTTTGTTTCTAGATCCACCTGTGTGTTTGCCATGGAAGGAACCTCGCACGTCTTGGGAGAGGTCCTGGGGGAAAAGCAGTCACAGTGCAAGCACAGGAAGAGTGTTTGGGGGTGAAGTCTCTGTGGAGGAATTATAGCCAGCAGCCAGGGAGGAGATGGGGAGAACGAAGCTGGCTCTTCTCTGGGCACCGTGGGAGGCACCTCTGGATGGCTTCCTTTGCTTTGCTGGTTGTCCCCTCCTGTGCCATTGTCTCAACCATCCAATGCCAGAGGGATTCCTTTACCCCAGAATTCCTTTACCCCACAGAAGAAGCCATGAGCGAGCCCTGGTGTGGTTTCCCTCCATCCACCCCCACCCTGGGACTGTCTGTTCTGGGCATCTCTCCAGGGCAGGATTCTTGCTGAGGAACAGCTTTGGGAGAAGTAGTTTCAGCCCATCCCCTGGGAAGGGCAGAGAAGCTTCATTCTGGGCACCCAGCCTCTGTGCCTCCTCTCAGTGCATCTCACGGAACCTTTCCTGAACATCTCGAGGTTTGATTTCAATGGTTCAGTCTTCAGGGATAACCCACAGAGCCTCTGAAAGGAGCTGGCAGCATTGCGTCCTTCCCGAACTTTCCTCTGGGTTCTGCTCACGGGGTTAAGCCTCCTGGCTGCATGTGTCCGCGAGCGCAGTGCCGGCCGTGTACCTATGGAGTGTATCCACGTCGGTTCATTCCCACTGCGCTGTACATCACTAATCTCCTCTAAGGATGCCGAGTGTGGGAACACAGCTTCTCAGAGCGTGTTCATTTGACACCGCATGCCAAGGGATCAACGCTCTAGGGTTAGGCGGCATT
>NW_006160129.1:1549564-1591136 GCF_000334495.1 Tupaia belangeri chinensis
GGCATTCCTTTCCCAGGCGAGCACAGGGCAGGGGTGCTCTGGTCCCTTCTAAGACCTTTATCCCTCACCAGGCACATCTGTTTCCTGCTCAACATGCGGGGGTGGGATATTTCTCTAATTAAATCCCCCATGAACAAAAATGGAGAAACTCCCACAGACCCAAGAGGCTACCACATCAAAAGAAAACAGAACGGAATTCTCATTTTTAGCCCAGACCTATATTTTGAAGTTCACATTTCCCTGCTTCTGCTTATCCTGGGAACCCTGGCAGCATTTGGCAGACAGATACACAGAGGTCCCTAAAACCGTTCTGTTGGTTTCTGCACACCAGGAACGGCCCGGCATCGCCTCTGTGCCTCCCCCGATGGCTCCTCTGGAGTTGGTGGTCTGCGTTCTCCTCTGTCTACCCTCCCCTGACATCCCAGCTCTCAGGAAAATGCCCTGAACTTGTGGCCCTGGCCCAGCCGGGCAGGATTCTCACCAACAGCTCGCTCTGTCTGCATTGTATCAAACCCTGGCTGCCATAGTTGAGATCACAATTTGGCTTAGAGGGAGTCGGGGGGTGGAGGAGGCCGCTGTGTGGAGTTGATTAGTCGTGATGATGGGGGCCGGTGTCCAGGAGACTGAAAACACAGAAGCACAAATAGGACAGGAAGGGCTTTGTGTCCCAACTTACATCTCAGACACACACGGGCCTGACTTTCTCCTCGTCCCCAGCACCAGGTTTCATGTCCCCTGGGTGGTGTGTCTCAACTGCCTGTGGAATGAATTAGTCTCCTGGTGGGCTCCAGGCAAGCAGGTCCAGAGAGACACCTTGTTACCATGCTGATCTTTGTCTCCCTCAGCCCCTCGAGGTCCAAGATCGTGCCCCTTATCCATCTTCACACCTTAGCACCTGCGACAGGATCTGGAGCTTAGTGGAGGCTTAATAAGTGTGAGCTGAATTAATGGATGTGCGAGGCGGGTGCGGGGAGGGAAGAGGAGCGGTGCGTTTGGGGGCCAGGACCAGGCTGAGAGGGAGTGTGGAAAACCTGGCTGCTGATTTTCACATTGGTCAGGGGCAGGGGAGATTCTGGGGGAAGGGAAGTGGTCCCCCAACTCCCTTCCCTGTGACCAGAGGGATGCTTGAGAAAGAGGAGGTGGGCCCACTCCTTCCACCCATGGATACAGCAATATCTACTGTGTGCTGGATGTTGGGAAGGTGCAGAAAACACAAAGATAACACTCCAGGCCCTGCGTCCAGGGGTGTTGGAGAGCCGAGGGGGGATGGGGGAGCGGAGGGGAGTAAATTGATGATTACAATGGAGTGGATGAGTCTGCCATGGAGTGAGAGCAGGTTGCTATGGGAGCGGGTACAAGAGGCACTGCACGTCGTGGTTCTGAGAAGGCGGTAATTGCGAGCTGAGCAGCGGCTCAGAGCGGGCGGGCGAGGGGGGAGGCTGGCGAGGGAAGGGTGCACCCCCCCCAGACTGGAGATGAGGCCGGACCAGATCACAAAGGGCATCTTCTGCCATGTGAAGAGGTCAGGATTTTATCTTGGAAACCATGGGGGAGCCACTGAAGTGGCTTTGACATGATCAGATTTGCATTTAAGAAAAACCACTCTGACAGTGACGGTGTTGAGTTGGGGACAGGGCCAGGGAGAGACTGACAGGCAGGAGGGCACTGAGGAAATTGCAGTGGGCCAGGCAAGAAATTATCTGATTCCGAGGGAGCTCTATTTGCATTTAATTTTTCTTCACCTTCTCGTTCTTTTCAGCCCTTTGGTGGGTATGGGTTTTTTCCTAGGATGAATCGTCATGGAAAAGCTTCACTTGAGCAATCAGCTCTGTGGATTTTAATGGCTTTTTTTCTGATTATGAAATTAATAAATATTCATGTTAGATAATTGGGAAAATAGGGGAAGCACAAGAAGAAAACAAAAATCACCCATGCTCCGACCATCTAGAGCGAAATACAATTAAGGGTAAATATTGCTTCACCAATTTCCCCTCTCCGAGGGATCATCCCATCAGCATACAAATAGTTATTTCTCCCATCTCAGAAAATCCTCTCTTGATTCCCCCCCCACCACCGCCCCGCCATCACCCATTTCTTCTGCTTCCCAGAAACACTGAGGCGACTTCAAAAAAATTGTGGAAAAATGGAATTAAAGTACGAATTTATCTTGATGCAAAAAAAAATCAAAATCCATGCAAAGGTTTTTCATAATATGCATATTCCATAGACTTTTTTTTTTGTTAGTTTGCCTTAGGGCACATGCACTCACTAGATAGAGACAAAGTGAGAAATTGGCCCCCTGGTGGTGGGGGGGGCAGGGAGGTGCAGAATGGCCATGCCACAATCCCTTCTCTACTCTGGGAATTTGGGGCATGTACACACATGCACTGGAGATGTTTTTTTAAGCTGCCAGATCCAGGGCTTGAACTGAACAGTCGGCCATGTGAAATCCGGTGTCTTAACCACCACGTCACCAGCTGGCCCTCCATAGACTTTTGAAAGACTCCTTTTTCTCGCCATCTCCATCCCTCTCCTTTGGCAGACTATCCTCCCCTCACTTCAGCAAAGCTGCCCTGGACTGAGTCACACGCAACTCCTAGGTGGAACTCAGCCTCTGTGTTCACTGTCCCTCTGCTCTCGGCGCCCGGGCACTCTCTTCTCCCTGAAACACACCTTGGCTTCCAGGATGCTGCACGCTCCTGGGGATCTTGTCTCATTGGCTGCTCCCTTGACCGTTGTTTTCCAGTTTCCAGCTCTATTTTGAACCTCTCCTCCACACCCTCATCCAGGATCACGACGTTAAAAGCCTTCTCTCTCCTGCTGACTCCCAGGTTATGTTTCCTGCCAGCATCTCTCTCTCGAGCTCTAGATTCTTCTATTTGACCACCTGCTCGGCCTCTCCACTGGTCTGTCTGTGGCATCAGAGACTTTGTAGAGCCATCCTGATCTGAGCTTCCCTGGCTTCCCCATCTGTTCCCCCACAGCTCGGGAGATGGAAATGCTACCCTCAGTCACTGGGAGCCAGTCTTCACTCCTTTCTCTCATCCCATGTCCCGTCTGCAAGCAAATCGCACAGGCTCTGCCTTCTGACTGTCTTAGCACATCCCATGCTTCCAGCCTGGGCCAACATGCCATCATCCCTCACCTGGTTATTCCAGTGGCTTTCTAACTGCTCCAATTCCACCCTAGCCTCCTCCTGCCTGTTTTCAAAACAGCAGCCAGAGGGGCCCTTCAAAAATATCCAAATTCAATCATGTCACTCCTCTGCTTAAATTTTCCACTGGCTTCCCAACTCACTCAAAGTAAAAACCCTGGTCCTTCAAATGGTCACAAGATTACATGACCTGCTCCCTGCCCCATGTCACTGACAATTCTCCCCTTTCCTCGCTCTGCTCCACACGCATCGGCCTCCTTGGTGTTCTTCAAACTTGCCTGGCTTATTCCTGCCTCAGGGCCTTTGCACACTGGTCCCTCTGCTTGGAATGCCGCTCCTGAAGATACCTGCTTGGCTTACTCTCTCACTTGTTCACATGTCACCTTTTCATCGTGTTTTAAATTGCACTCTTCTTTTCCCCCAGCTCCCCCTTTCCTTCCTGCTTCACTCTCCTCGCCATGACTACTTTCTCACGTCCTGTATCATTTCCTTCTCCTCTTGCTCATTGTCAGGCTTCCTTACAGGACTGTGAGCTCCACCAGGGCAGGCAGTTTTGTTCTGTGGGCTGCCACATCTTCAGTGCCCGGCACTCCGAGTGCATTCAACAGATGATCCCTGAAATAGAGTTTTAGACATGGAAATGCCGTCAGCTGGCATGGGGGTGGTGGCAGCT
Source organism: Tupaia belangeri chinensis (assembly GCF_000334495.1). Classification (NCBI taxonomy): domain Eukaryota; kingdom Metazoa; phylum Chordata; class Mammalia; order Scandentia; family Tupaiidae; genus Tupaia; species Tupaia belangeri. The sequence goes on from NW_006160129.1 coordinate 1,553,392, forward strand.
CTCAAGAGGAGAGGAAGACAGTGGGGAGGATTGCGGGGGAAGGCAGAGAGGAAAGGTACAATCACAGGCAAGGCCCCCAAGGGACAGGCAGAGTCTGGCATCAAGAGGGAGGGGCAGAAGAGGGGCCAAGCCCCACATGACTGACAAGGGCTGACTGACTCACCCAAGTGACCCTTAATGGGGCTGTCCTTCAGCCAAGACCTATGGATGCCATAATCCTTCTGAAGGAATCCGGATTTCCTGGTTAGGCCTTGGAATGGTCCCTTGCAGAGCCCAGGAGTCACCCCAGGGTGACTATGATCACCATCGTCATCATCGTCACAGCTAACATTTACTAGCACTTAGTATGCGCCAGGCACATTCTAGGCACTTTACATACATGTAGTAACCCTTCCCGTTGTCATGAGAACACGTTGAAGTATGTGCTAAAGTATATGATAACGTAACCCCCGTTTGATGGAGGGGAAACTGAAGCACAGAGAAATTAGTAATTTGGGGCCAGCAGGTGGAGTGGTGGTTAAGGGTACTGGACTCCCACATGACTGACTGTGGTTCAAGTCCCAGATCTGGCAGCTCGCTTTCTCACTTTCTCTCTCTCTCTGTGTCCCTCTCTGGTCAAATTAAAATAAATAAATAAAGATAAATAAGATAACTCTTAAAAAGAAAGAAATTAGTTATTTATCTGAAGTTAGTAATTTGCCCTGGTGCTTGGACCCAGGCATCTGCCCCTCAGCGGTCATCATTGTTGTGTTTTTTGTTTTTTGTTTTTTGTTTTTTTTTTTTTGGAGAGATTTTCGCTATAGGGCACGTGCGCTCGCCAGACAGACAGAGAGAGACATAGAGACAGAAACTGAGAAATCACCCCCCAGGGGGGATGGTCATGCCACAATCCTTTCTCCTCCATTCTCCTCTCAGGATCTTGGGCACGCACGCACACGTGCCCAGCATGAGTTTTAAGCCACCGGGTCCAGGATGTGAACCACGGTTGACTACATGGGAGTCCAGCGACATAGCCATTACGCTAACTGCTGGTTCCCATCATTGTTGTGTGGCTACTTGGCCCTTTGGGCAGCCAGGCTACATGGTTCAGCCTTGACCTCTTAGTAGGTCCATTCTAACATCATGGGAGCCATAGCTGCCCCTCATGGAGGTGCCTACAGATTGAATTTACCATTGACCACGTTGCTATTACTGTATTAGGCCTGGAAGAGGAGATGGGGGACACACCAGAAGAAGCCACTGCTATTGTCACAGAGCTTCCCACCCTCTGTGTTCCAGCGAGCTGTCTATTTTATGCCTACAGCAGGTCTGCTCCCTTCAGGCCTTGACTTGGCCTTTGGACCCTCATCTCTTCGGCCTTTTCTTCCTCCTCCCCCATCTTGGAGCTGCTGTTCTTTGCTCCTGTCCTTCCTTAGTGGCATAAATTACGTCACATCAGGCTATGGCTTTCGGGGAGGCAAATGGCTTCCTTCAGGAGTCGGTTGGGTTTTCTGTTCTGCTTTTCTCTCCTGAGAAGCAGGACAGGGTGTAATTAGGCATTCCCTGAGCCTGTGGCAAGGCTGCATTCCTGGGCCTCCCATCCCCTTTCTGCAGCCTGGGAAGGGAACAAACATCTGTGCATTTTTCAGGTCCGGGTAGATGAGCGGTCCTGGAATTGGGGTCCAGCTGTGAGGGCTGAGCGTTCCCGATTTGTAAGAGAGTGTCATCTCCATTCAACAAGGCTGGGAGAGTGTGTGGAGAGGGATTTGCAGTTTGGTGCTGACGTCCCATCTGCCTCCAAGCTGTTTTGTGGAACAAAGGACAACCTCGTGGGAGCTGTCTTCCTGTGGGCATCCCTGGGCTGTGTGGGAAAACCTGGGTCCTCTCTTCCCAATTTCTCCTCCTATCTAGCCCACCCCCACCTCGAACCTTCGCCAAACCTGTGGAGATTAGCCGTCTACTCCCTTAACTTCATCAGTGGGACGGAGCTGGGGACTTGCCTTCCCTGACTCCCCCTGACTGGCGCAGCCTCCTGTCCTCACAGCTGTCACCACAGCTGGCAGCACCTGGCCCACAGTGTTGGACACACATTGGTCATGGTGGGCTGCTGAGATTCAGGTGGATTTCCTGGGAAGAAGAAGACAAATTTCTTTCCACAGAGATTCCCAGGGTGGTGCTTGTGAGTGGCCGGCCAGGCCAGAGCTCCTCCAGCCTCGTCTAACTTAACCAGTAATCCCAGCTTCACCTAAGTAGGCAGGTCCCAGCCTGGCCAGTTCTCTGTGATTATAATCACCCATCATGTAGTTAGGGCTCTGAAATAAAACGTAAGAGCCCTGAGTCTCAATTTCCAGTCCCACTTTGGAATCTGTGAGTCTGAGAGCTGTGAGCAAGCCGGCTGGGCTGCAGGTGAGGGGGCTACTGGGCAGCGGCCCCATCTGGAGCTGGTGGGGCCGGAGTAGGGAGTGCTTTTCCTCCAGCTCTGGGATTAAAGTCTCTATGGCTGCTATCTCACTTTAGCTATCAGAGATTCTGGTTTGAGTATTATTGATTCAGTCAAAAGTTCTTATTATTGACAGTACAAGCACGTTGCCAAAATGTAAAAATGAATAAAAGAAAAAAATACTTGGAATCCCAATCCTTCCATTCTAACAGGTATTGTTAGAATTTTAGAATATATTTTTGGCTTAAAAATTTTTTTTAGAGATTTTTGCCTTAGGGCATATGTGCACTCCGGAGAGAGAGAGGAAAAAAAAAAAAACAGTGAGAGGGAAAGTGAGAAACCATCCCTCAGGGGGTATGGCCACTCCACAATCCCTTCTCCTTCCTTCTCCTCTTGGGATCTTGGGGACTCACGCACATGTGCCCAACATGATTTTCAAGCCACCAGGTCTAGGACTCAAACCATGGTCAGTCATGTGAGAGTCCAACGACATAACCACTATGCCGTCGCTGGTCCCTGTTTTGGCATTTTAGATACCATCTCTCTTGTTCTCCTATGCTTGAGGGTACTTGATTTGACATTATTTTTAAAAAACTTTTTAATGGCAAGAAACAGTATGATGAAGTTTTCAGCTGGTATAAATATTTTGTACATTTGTGTGCCGTCCTTCCCCAACCTGTGCACATGTGCACAAACACACACACAGAAATACATGTCTGTGTATATATTGTCACCACTGTTGGCCTTTAGTTTTCAAAGCTAGCCATAAGGAACCCAAGGCTGGGAACTAGACCTGGTTCTTTTTTTTTGGAGAGGTTTTTGCTATAGGGTGCGTGCGCTCGCCAGACAGAGAGAGTCAGAGAGACAGAAAGCGAGAAATCACCCCCTAGGGGGGATGACCACACTGCAATCCCTTCTCCTCCATTCTCCTCTCAGGATCTTGGACACGCACGCACACGCGCCTGGCGTGATTTTCAAGCCACTGGGTCTAGGACTCAAACCGCAGTCAACTACGTGGGAGTCCAGCAACATAACCATTGCAGTAACTGCTGGTCCCTAGACCTGGTTCTTAACTCACTTCTGGCACTTGTTAACTTTGCCTTTAGATGTCTTCACCCCTCTAACCTGCTTTATCTTTAAAATGTAAATAATGAATTCTGCCCTGTCATCTGGTCATCTAGCCAGATTAAGTGAGATAATGAAGATAAAGACACTTGGTAAACCAGCAGGGTCTGGCCCCAAGTGAGGCATTGTCAAGACTCAAGACCCACAGCTGCAAACAAGGGGCAACTTTGGGTTGATGAGGATGCTTAGCCCCTGTGGCAGAGTACCCTGGGCACGTCTCACACTGCACAGTCAGTGCTGAATTCTGGGATGCCTTTGCCCCTGGGTATCAATATAAGGGCACAAGCTTAGGAGGAGTACATCTGCCTATCTCATGGTGACCCAGAGAAAATGTTCCAGGAGGATGTGGATGGTCTGAGTAGTGAGTGACCAACCCAACCCAGGCACCGTGGTCAGTGTGAAGCACCATGTGATGACCGAGTGCCAGCTCCAAGTTGTTACTCAAGGATCTTGCTTTTGCCTTACCTGGACTGTGAGAAGGCAGTTGCCATGGTGAGTGAAAAACCACTGGAATATTAATAAGAATGATCTGGACTTGCTTTATCCATACCTGGCTTTCCAAATGACCTAGATACCATCTCTCTAGGCTGCTTCCTTGGGGGCAAAGGCAATGTTGTGAATTAGGAAAACCCTCCGTTTCTCCTGGGGGCCAGTGTGCATGGTTCAGCTTGGATTCTCACTCAACAGAGCGTTTTCAAACAAGAGTGTTGGTAGCAGACCATAAGCATCTTTTCCAAAACATTATCGTCTCCATGATTGTGTTTTATCCTGTGCGGTGGCAAGGATATTACTGTCCTAGTTTTCATGCTGAGGAAACTAAGGCCACAGCAATTTCATGACAGAGGCCAACTTAGAACCCAACTCTCTGGATTCCCTGCTCTAGGCTCATTTGGCAAACAGCAGTGTGAATACCAGCTTGCCAAACAGAAGAAGCAGCAACCCGGCATCTTCTGCTATGTGGCTCGCATTCATGGTGTCTCATTTTCTTGTGTTGATGCTGTCTTTACATACAGCCAGTTGAGGCAGGGCTCAGGAGAAACATGGCCAGCCCAGCTCTCCCTTCCCTTCCCATATGTATTCCCTACCTCCCAGGTGCTGCTGGATGAGGAGAGAGAAGCCATGGCAAAATCTCGCCGGCTGGAGCGTAGTACCAGCAGCTTCAGTTATTCCTCTTACCACACCCTGGATGAGGTAGGATTGCCTAGTCAGGCCCTGAGCTCTCTTCTACCTTTGGACCCTTGAGGGTCTTCACACTCAGAGACTAATGAAGGACTCTAGGGTGTGAGTGAGACTGTGAACTGATATCTAAGCAGATGGTAGCTTCAAGAAGGTCTAGAAACTGGTATTTGGGTAGAGGAGATTGCAATTGGACATTATAGTCCTAGGCAGGTACGGTGCAGAGAAATGAGTTCACCAGGCAGAACACTAAGGCAGGACCTGCTATGGGTCAGCGCAGAGCAGAGGAGGCTGCCTTCAAATTCAATGCTCTGGTTAGGGATCCAAGAGTCCCTGTGACCAGTCCTGGTGCTCAGTGGCCCCATCTGTGAATACGAGAGGATCTGATGGGCAGGAAGTGAGGCATATTAGACAGACCTTTTGTAGAATGAAACAGAGTTGCCTTCACTTAGAGAAAACTCATGACCAGGTAGGGCAGGTGTGACTTGTTTATAAAGGAGACTATGCACAGAGGACAAAAACACACCCACTCCAGAAAGAAACTCAGGCTCAGGTCTCATTTTGTGTGTAAAAAGAATGACATTGTTGATATTATCTACACAATTATTATCAGCATCACTTTTTCCATTTCGCAAGGCTTATAATAGAGGATCCTTTTTTATATATATTTAAAAAGTTCATTTGTGAACATTGAAAGAACAAGAGAATGAATTAATATAATGTGTCACTATTTACTGATGCCAAAGATAAGTAAATATGAAACTTGACTTCAAGGGGCTGAGTCTAAAAGGGAGAAAAGATAAAAACCAGTATTACAGTGTTTGTGAGATTGGTCAAATGGATTAAATAGGCCAGAAAATGGAGGTAAGAAAAATAGAGAGAACCAACCACGGTTCTCTCAACCAGAGAGAACCATGAAGACCAAGCCTAGGGATTTGAACAGACCTAGCACATGCTGTTCTCTGAGGCAAAGACATAGCTCTGTGCAAGAGAGCCTGGGATCCAGCCAGACAACAGCTCACTGTCCTTAGTCTCTGAAGGATCTTTGACTTTTGCAATTTTTAGACCCTGAAGGGAGGTGGGCAACATTGAGGAGGGTGGGATGAGGGAAGGGGAATATTTGAGGAGGTCCTGTGCTTCACTCCTCCCCCTGCTTAACTGCCATCTGATAAACTTCATTCCTTTCAGATATATAGCTGGATTGACAACCTTGTAACTGAGTATTCAGATATTGTCTCAAAAATTCATATTGGCAACAGTTTTGAAAATCGATCCATTCTTGTCCTGAAGGTAAAAGCTCACGGTGTCAACCAATAGACTTTTTAGTGAGAACTTCTAGCATAAGATTGAACCCATGTGGGCTTAGTGGCTAAGTGGGAGTTTGGAGGAGAGGGAAGATGTATACATACCTGTCTTTAGGTGACCCATGAGGGTTGGGATTGCAGTATTAGGGACCCACTCTTTTAGGTATGAACAGGTAACAGTGTGGTGACCCGGCATGTCCTTGGTCAGGAAGTAGTGGGAAGGTTGCTAAAGAGATGGAACTGCAGAATGGTACTTGTTACTCTGGACTTGGGGTGTAAATATGGATGAGTCATCATTCTTCCTGTTACCTTGGTTGCACCATCTGTTAAGGAAAGAGATGGGCCCATTTGCAAATGACTGAGGTCATCTGGCTCAGGCAGTCCCTGAGATAGGCCTGAGTTACTGGGGAAATCTACCAGCCCTTATAAAGGCCACTGGGACAGAATTTGAGCAAACTCAGCAACTGCAATGTCCTTGATCAGGAAGGAAACAGGATAGGTGAGTGCAGAGCTCATTGAAAAATAATTCTTACTCTGTGCCCTCAAGGACACTCATGAGCACAGCCCATGCAGAGCATTTGACTTCAGTTGTCAGCAAAGACAGGTGCTGCTGTGCTCAACAATGCTCCGGTGGACTCTTTGGAATAGCCTAGTGTCTTCACCTAACTGGGTCTTAACATTACCTGTCTCTGCTTCCATTTCTCCCCAGAGACTGTTGTGTTCTATTTTTAATGTTGCCTAAGACTTTGCTTAGTGTGGTCCTTGCACATGTTGAGCATCAACATTGCAGGGACTTGTTAGCAATGCCCAATTTCAGGCTACCCACCCCCTACTGAATCAGAATCTGCATTTGAGTAGGATCCCTGGGGGATTCATTAAAGTTTGTTTGAGACACATTAGGCTTATGATACTCTGGATCTTGGGAAATTCTGTGCCATGTGGGCCCCCATATGTGCACACATCATAGTGGCATCCACAGTTACCTACTTTCTACCGCAAAGCACAATTGGTGCATAGAGGTTCCCTCGGCAGCTAGGATGCATCTGGGGTCTCCTTCCAGGCAGTCCAGGACAGTGCATAGCTGTCTCAGTTCAAACCTCTATTGGAGACTGGTTCTTTTTCTTAGTTTAGCACTGGAGGTTCCCAGCGCCCAGCCATCTGGATTGATACTGGCATTCACTCCCGGGAGTGGATCACCCATGCCACTGGTATCTGGATTGCCAAAAAGGTCAGTATAGGCCAGCAGATGAGGGGCAGCAGGGATGGGGGCTGGAACTAGGGAAGAGAGGCTGCTCCACTATTTAAGGGCAGCTCCAATGGAAAATTACACCCAGTCCATTTAAATTCAGGGTGCTGTATCCCCTCCTGCCCTGTGGAACAGCTACATGTACTCTGGCCTTTGTGGTACGAAGCCCTGCCTTCTAATCATTTAAGATTTAAATCTTTGGTTCTGGATGAAGGATGTTCTTTTTTTTTTTTTTTTTAAATTTGCCAGAGGACACATGTATTCAACTAGAGAGAGATAGGGAAACAGAGAGAGAGAGAAAGAGAGAGAGAGAGAGAGAGAGAGAAAGGGAGAAATCACCCACCAATGGGGTGTGGTCATGCTACAATCCTTTCTCCTCTAATTCTCCATTTTGTTGGGATTTGGGGCATGCATGCACATGCACCCAGTTTATTTTCAAGCCACCAGGTTCAGGACTTGAACAGTGTGATTGGTCATGTGGGATCTGGCTCCCTTAACCACTGGCCACAAGATTGGCCCAAAGGATGTTCTTAATGGCCTCATGCCACCCCTTCCTGCAGCTGGTGGCTATGCAAATGTCCTGCTCCAGCTTCGCGGAGAGCCCAGTAGACCTTCCTATCCCTCACCCTTTCTTGCAGATTGTCAGTGAATACGGCAAAGACTGCATCCTGACAGACACACTGAAAGCCATGGACATCTTCATAGAGCTAGTCACCAACCCTGATGGGTTTGCTTTCACCCACAGCATGGTGAGGGCACCTGAGGAGCATGGGGGAAGCCTCAGCTCTAGGGGGGTGGAGGAAAGGCCACTATGGCCGTGGGGAGGAAGCCCCTCGGAGGCTTTTTGCAGAGAGCCTCACTGAGGGCAGGGGGCTGGCCAGTTATTGCAGCTGTAACTTCCTGCTCTCTGACCTCCTTCCTGTTGCCCTCTGACCTCCTTCACTATTGGCAGCCGGTGCTCAAGCCTCTTTCCAAATCCTGGCTCCAACCACAAAGTATACGATTAGCAGCCTTGGCCTGTCCTGGAGCTTCCTTCCCATTGCTCCTCATTACCCTACTAGACCCCGCCGACCCCCCCCCCTTTCATAGGCCAAGATGTCAGGGGCTCCTATTCCTGGGAATGGGCCCTGTGGATGAGGTCACCTGACCTGGTCTTTCTCAGAACCGCTTGTGGCGGAAGAACAAGTCTAGCAGACCTGGAATCTTCTGCATTGGTGTGGACCTCAACAGGAATTGGAAGTCAGGCTTTGGAGGTACTGAAACCTACTGGTCCTGGGGCAGGGCTGAAGAAGGAGCGGTTGGTCCTGGGCAGGGGCTTCCACATGGTCAGATTATGGAGGCCTGGGACTATGTGGTTATCTAACACGAGTGACTCCTGGCCAGAGATGGGCAAGCCTGTGCCTAGGATTGGACGTAGGATGTAGAGAGAGGTTCCATGTGTGTATTCCATGTATATGTGGGCTAGGCCTTCTTGGGAAACATGTAAGGAGCTCCAAATGGGGATTTACCGTAAGGGTCAAATCCTAAATATGGCAGAGAAAGGGTGGTACAAGGTAGTCCTGCCAGTTGTTTAAATCCAGAGTTTATGGCGACCCCAAAATGTCCTGAGCCCTTCCTTGGTAAGAGCCCAACACAAGAAAATGCCTCTAAACTTATTCCCTGAGAGCTGTGACTTGAAACATGTCCTCTGGGGAGGGCAGAGCAACAGGTCAAATATAGAGTGAGCCCATACTTTATCATCAAGGCTGACATGAGCTTGGTATTTATTTTTGGCCCCTGGGCTAGTGGGCTGGTGCATACCTGCAGGGCTATATTACACCAGGAAGAGGTGGCAGTGTTTCCTGAGTTCCTTGGTGTTCTCTGATTGCCTCCTTCACTAGACCTGGGGTATGGGGAGTAGATGGGGAAACTGAGGCCTCCAGAAAGCCCCGAGATAGGCTAATGGACTCTGGGAATAGGGCAAGGTGATGGCTGGAGTGCTAGGTCTATCTACGACAAGGTCTCCAGCACAGACAGAGCTCTGGACCCCCAGGAGTGGCACCCACAGTGTTTCTGGGGACTGTGGCATTGCTGTTGAAAAGAAGACCCACAGGCTGATGGCCAAACTGGAGAGATAGAACATTCTAGATCTAAATACCCATTGCTCTGGAAATTTGGCTTCTTGAGGTCTGTTTTCACTGAAATATAAAGATGGCTCTGGAGCATTGGAAGTGAGGCCCCTCCATCCACAGGGTGGGGGTTACCTGAGGGTCTGGGTTCTGTGTGTAAAGGGGACACAACCTCCAACGACCAGATACTTGCCCAGTGGGCATCTACGTGGCCTTGCTATGAGTGCCCATGGACCCCAAGATAGACCGGTTAGTGGAAAGATAAATGACCTCTTATAGAAAATAACTTTTGTGGGTTTCTGCACAGGAAAAAAAAATTTTTATATATACACAACATAAAAAACAATTATGGGGAAAAATGCCCAGAGGGGGCCAAAAGCTCCCATAATCCCACTACCCAAAGATTACTGCTTTTAATAATTTACCATGCCCTTCCAGAGATTTCCCCTTGCTACAAATTACATTTTTAGAGGAGGAAAAATAAATAGCTAATGAATCCATTAGCAGGTACTTGTGAAACAGGCAGGCTCAGAGGACCTTGACTGTGATCGTCAGAGAGGCAGGCAGCTAATTCCCATTTGGTCAGGGGAAGATTAGTTGATTCTGCTTAGCTCAAACCAGAACTAATGGCCTGAAGTGTTTCTCCATATATGGGCAAAGCCACCTGGTCGTTGGCAGGGGAACCGCTTTCTGTGCGTGGGCTGCAAATGCAGACAAAGCTTCCAGCCTCCCCCCACTCTGCTCATCTGTTGCTATTTGTCATTCACGGAGTGTAGCAGGTGCAGAAGCTCCCAGCAGACACAACAAACAGGGCCACTGTTAGCTAGGCCAGCTCCAGCCTGGGGGGCTGCTCCTCACTCCCTTGCTCTCTCTAGGCACATGCCCTTCTGACCAAGATCTCTTCCTCCCCAGGAGAGGACTAGCAAACTAAGGGAGGGATATGTTTCTTGGTGACAGAATTGCCTCTGGGCCTGCCCATGGCCAGAAATAGTGTGTCTCTGGGTTGGCGGGTGATTCAGGCGGGAAGATTTTGTTTACAGTTTCGTGATTGCCTTAATTGAATTGCTGTGTAATGTAATGAGGAATCCATAGACCACCCCTTGCACCTATGCCGGCCCTCACCTGCACCCTTGGGGAAGTCTAGCTTGCTGGGTTCCTAAAGCTCATCTGTACTGGCCCATGGGCCACTTGGCGCCCCAGGGTAGGGAAGGGTGCTCTGGAGTCTTTGGGAGGCTTCAAAAGCTGGAGTGATTCCTGGATTGGGCCTGTATGTAGCCATTTCAAGGAGGAGGAGTGAGAGGAGGAACTGGAATGACATCTTTCAAATGTGTTCCTAATGCACAGTTTGTATTTTTTGGTAAAGGGAACACATTTATTATTCTTTTCATTTTCCATCATTTAATTATTTTAGTTTCTAAAATTAACATATAGTATTGGGTCGTCAGGAAAGTTATGACACATTTTTTGCATAGAAAAACAGAAAAAAATGTCATGCCTTTTCTGACAACCTAGTAATTGTATATATTTGTGGGGATACATTATGATTTTTTCAGTAAATAAATACAATGTAGAATGATTAAATCGGGATAATTAGCATATTGTCCTCTCAACCATTTGTCATTACTTTGTATTCAGAACATTCAAAACCTCCTTTTTCAGTTATTCTGAGACAGAAGTTGCTGTTAACTATATGCACCTCACTGTATTTTATAACATCAGACAATGTTCCTCTTTTTAAAACAATTTTATTTGCTATAGAGCATGTGCATTCACCAGAGAGAGAAAGAGAGAAGAAAAGTGAGAAATTCCCCCTCAGGGGAGATGACCACATCATCTGTTCTCCACACTCTTCTCAGGATTTTGCACACGTGCACACATGCACCTGGTGTGTTTTTCAGGCTGCCGGGTCTGGGACTAGAACTATGCTTTTGGACACGTTAGCTGCCTTAACCATCATGCCACCTAGCTGGCCTGACATTGTTATTCTTATCTATCTATAATTTTGTTTCTGCTACTCAACATCCCTCTGTTTCTACCACCACCCTTGCCTCTAGTACCAGTCCATAAATGAGCAGCTCACTCCAGCCCTCCACGATATGGCTCTTGGGGAACAGAGGGAAGCAGAAGAGTGGAAGAAGTAAATAAGAATCGGGGTGCAGAACATCAGGAGGAGATGAACACATTAAACCCATGGGAAAATAAAAGCACATTCTTCTTTGCCCTCCTCCCCAACACAGGTCCCCTAAGAAGAATTTTCAAAGACCTTTTTGTATCTGTAGTTCCCAGGCCAGCCTCAGATAACTATGCAGATCTATTCTCTCCTTTCCTGGTCCCCAAGTCCACTGAGATCCTGGAGCCAGGACTGCAGCAAAGCTTGAGCAGAGAGCAAGTCTGAGCCCATCACTGACAGCAACCCCACGAATGGTCAGCTAACAGGTTGCTGCTCAGTATGGGAAACCAGGGTCAAGGAGAAGACCTGTATTTTTTTCTGGATGCCCCTTCTGAGGCAAGTCTGCTTTTCAATGGAACCATAGTCAGGACTTAACAAAGGGACAAGCCAAGAGAACTCCCTGCATGGCAGAGTTGCTGGGTCATGGCATGGTTATACTCCTCAGAAGTATTAGACTAGTGTATGCAACAGTAACAAATAGCCCTCCAATCTCAGAGGCTTAAACTTGATAAAAGCTTGCTTTTCATGCACACAAAAGCCAATGTGGATAATTGACTCTCTTAGGCAGCTCTCCTGCAGCATCGACAGAGGGTTTTCCAGAATGCTTCTTTAATCTAGATTTTTTTTGCAGACAGAAGAGAGTGTGGAGAAATCACACTTGTCTTTAACAACCTCAGACCAAAAGGGACATAAATTTCTGCTTGTGTTCTCATTGATCAGGAACACAAATGCTTCTTAACTTATGATGGGGTTATACTCCAATAAACCCATTGTAGACTGAAAATGTCACAGGTTGAAAATGCATTTATTATACCTAACCTACAGAACACGAGAGCCTAGCCTACCTTCAATATGCTCTAAACACTCAGAGTTGGGCAAAGTTATCTAACGCAAGTCTATGAGAAGTGTTGAATATCTCATGGAATTTATTGAAAAAAAAAAATTGTACCAAAAGTGTGAAACAGGATGGTTGTATGGGTGCTCTACATGTGCTTTCTACTGGGTGTGTGTGCCTTTTGCCACCACCATAAAGCCGAAAAATCGTAAGTCAGGGATTGTCTGTAGTCACATAACTTCAACTGAACTGCAAAGGACACTGGGCAATGTAAGGGGACACATGGGTATTTTGTAAGCACGAAGTGTCTTTGTTTCGTCTGAGAATTCTGACCATCTGGGCGCTTTTCACTTCCAGGAAATGGTTCTAACAACAACCCCTGCTCAGAGACGTATCGTGGGCCCTTCCCTCAGTCAGAGCCAGAGGTGGCCGCCATTGTGGACTTCATCACAGTCCATGGGAACTTCAAGGCTCTGATCTCCATCCACAGCTACTCTCAGATGCTCATGTACCCTTATGGCCACTCACTGGAACCTGTTTTAAACCAGAAGGAGTTGGTGAGATCAGCTGCTCCAGAAAACCTACATCTGGTGCACTCCCATAGGGTTCAGGATCTCATTCCCTAAACAAGGGTTTGGGTCAATAGATTCCCTGGTGGGAGGAGGGCTACCTGTTCTCAGGTGAGATCAAGTTCAGAGCTGAGGGTGCTGTGTTCCCTTCCCTCAAGAGCCATTTACATGTTTCAACATCCAGGACTCTTAGTCCCTGCTTCTCATCAACTGCTGAGGGAGTGAGGTACGTGGGGAGGCCCTTGAACCCCAGGCCTCTCACTCTCGGGGTGTAATCTTGCAGTACGACCTCGCCCAGGAGGCAGTGAAGGCCCTGCGTAAAGTCAATGGGATCGAATACATTTTTGGCAGCATCAGCACCACCCTCTGTGAGTGAGCCTTCCCTGGCTGCTGTTGCAGACTCCACATCCACCTGGGGTTGGGCAGTACCACATGTGGTTGGGCTGGGCCAATATCTGAATAGATGAGGCGAATGGAGGTATCCAGGCAGCTGGTTCTTTACAATGTTAATGCACAGCTTCCATGCCTGACTTACTACATGTTTCCTGGAGGGGAAGCCCCTCCATCTGGGGCCTACAGGAGCCTCCTCTTTGCAAGGGTAGAGAATAGGCTGGGTAGGAGGGATGGGGCCCAGGTGGAAACCCAGACCAGGAAGATTGATATGGTCTAGGGTGGATGGGGTTTGGCCCCAGGGCCTACTTTCCAGTCAGGATGCCTCTGTACCTGTGGTCACCCTTCTTCCTTTGTATCTAGATGTGGCCAGTGGGATCACAGTGGACTGGGCCTATGACATGGGCATCAAGTACGCCTTCAGCTTTGAGCTCCGGGACACCGGGCGCTATGGCTTCCTGCTGCCGGCCAGTCAGATCGTCCCCACAGCCCAAGAGACATGGATGGCGATTCGGACCATCATGAAGCACACCCTGAATCACCCCTACTAGCAACACAGAGGGGGAGGGCGGTCCCTCCTCAAGGGCCTGGGGCTTCTCCAGAAACTCAAGTTATATATCCTGGACCTCTACCCTTGCCGGAAACCTTGGAAAATATACATGTTCCAACAGGTTTGCTGCCTCTGGTGTTAGCTCCCATGCCTTCGGGCTCACTCAGCGTTGAGAAGGGAACAGAGGGCAGCTTAAATGCCTCAGGAAGTCTCTTTACTCCGTGTTACTTTCTGGAAGATAAGAGGCTGGCCGGCAACACCTTTTTCCTCTTGGAGTTCTCCCAGGGCCTAGAGTGGAGAACTCACCCCAGGCGTTGCTGAGCTACACATTGTCCCAGTCTATTTTCAGTCTAAGATGAACCTGTAGGGGATGATGCTTGAGCTAAAGGAGAAGATCTTAGCGGTGGCCTTTCTGGCTCCTCCAGGAAGAAGGAGACTCAGACAAGTAGCCTCCTCCTCTGCCTGCTCTCCACAACAGGCGGGGCAGGAGCACAGTTGAAAGTCCTCAGCTGGAGGAGCCCACTCACCCCATAATGGAACATGAATGAGTCACTGCTTTGTGACCTGCTCCTCTGGGGTCCCTTCCATTTGTCTTAGAAACACAGAGTCCCAGCCAGTCAGAGCCAGCACTGTAAAGACCATGTATACAACCAGGGGGAGAAACCCTCCTCCTCCTGTTGTCACCACAATCATCATGGTTGTCACTTAGTCACTCATGAAGCAGTTCCTCCAGACAGGCCAGATGCTAAGTAGGCATTTTAGCTAAAACAGTGAAAGGGATATTTTGAGATCTCCCACTCCCAGGCTTCTTTGTACCTTTTGTCTCCCCCATCACCGGGGAGCAGAAATTGAATTGTAGGCCTATTTGCCCTCTGAGGAGCCAGATACCCCCTAGAAGCAAGAAATTGATTGAAAAGCCAGATGGGTTTGTGTCTGTCTGAAGGAGAAACTCAAATCTTCTGAGCAAAACTTTCATTTACAAGAGCTAGGCTGTGTGTGTGTGTGTCTAAGAAAAGGATTGGGAATGCATGAGCCAGCTCCTGGAGGACACAGAGACAGGGAAGGAGGTAAAGTAAGAAGAGGTCACCATTCCATCCAACCTGTGAAAGGAGAGAAGAGAGGTGGTCTGCTGGTGGGAGAAGGGGATGGGAGATGAACAAAACTCCAGGTAAGATCCCTATTCAATATGGCGCCTGTTATGAGCAATGAATAAGACCTCAGATATATTTGTGCCTTTCCACAATGTCAGACTTTCCACAATTTTATGTCACAGCATAAAATTTGGCATGGCAAAGCAGTCAGGTCAAGGAATGAGAACAACTCATGCTAGCTGGTCACCCTGAACAGCCAATGGAAGCAAAGAGCCAGTTGTGGGTCTCCAGATATTTCAAGATCTACCTTGGAAGGAAAGAGTTTGTCCAACCCACTCCTGGAGGTCCCCAAGGGTCTGAGGACAAACACTGATGCTGGGAGGGAGGCAGTGAGTCTCAGACTGTCTTAAGTACCAAGGTCCACGAGTGTCTCATGGAGCGGCTAGAACAGTGTGCTCTGGTCATGGTGCCAAGAGGGAATGGCAACGCGGCTCTGGTGAACAGAGTCTCTTAGATTAGCACCCGTGTCTAAGGTTAGCACATGGCGAGTCTGTCTAAGTGCCCCAGCATATCTTGAGGTGTCAGGTTTGGGCATCCCTGTTATTCCCTTTCAATTCAGCAGGTGAAGCAGGGACCTGGAGTGTATGTGTCACACTTTTTACTGCTCAGTCTGGTCTTGTCATCACAGAATCCATTTTGTGTAACCTGGTGCTCTCCACAGGGCCTAAACAGCAAACGGAGTGCTGAGGAAGGGAATTCAGCGTGATCAGAGGCAGCCACATGGGCTGGACTCACCTCAGCAGTGCAGCTACAGAGCGACGAGCACAGAAACAAGAAGTCTGGCAGGTGAGGAGGCCTAGGCTAGGGGTGAGAAGGCCAAGCCCAGGGCCATGCCGCCAGCGGCCATGGTGGCACAACGGGCACTGGCTGGGCATGTGAATACCCAGGACCAGTTGTGTTGTGTAGACGCTCTGACAAGTCAGGGTAATTAACCCTGAAGGAGCCGAATCACCTCCAGAGGAGGAACCGGCTACAGAGAAGGATCCATTTCTGGTTGAAGTTTCCCCAAAAGGACTGGACTTTTTTAAGGAAGCTGTCTGAGTGAGCTAGAATTTCCAACCTGAAGTTTTCTGCTGTTAGTGGAAATACGAGGTCATGGGCTGAGTTAATATAAACTATAGATGAATAAAGCACATTATACCTTTGCACACTCGAGTCTGGGATTATAACTTTTATGTTCTCTACATAAATATTTTTATTTCATCCTCACAGGAAGGGTATTACTGGTATTAATAACCTCATTTTTCAGATAAAGAAAGCAACTTTTGGAGAGGTTTCAGGGGCCACGCAAGGCCATGCAGACAGAAAGTTGTTGAGGCAGATTTGACCTTGGATTTGTCTCACCCCAAAGCTGCGATGTCACTGTTTGTCCAGGTGTGGCCTGTGGCCCACCTGTTGGATCCGAAGTGTTTGAGTTCTATCTGTAGATGCAGACAGACTCTCCATGGTAGGACCGGGGTGATTCTAATGCCAAGTTGGAGAAGCCTGGCCCAGAGACAGGAGTTTGGACTCTGATGAGCTTTCCAGTAACAACAAAAATAATAAACTCTTTGCTAGCACTCCTTATGGGCTGGGCACAGTTCCAAGTGCATCACAGGGGTCCACACGTCGCCTCCTGGCAGCTCTGAGAGGTAGGACTGTGACTGTCCTTATTTTCAGCTAGGAAGCTCAGGTTCAGAGAGGATGAGGATGACAGTGAAAGAGCTCACAGCTACTGAGAGTCAGGGCTGGGCCTAGCTTTCAGCCCAGCAGTTCATTGTCTGCCGGCAGAACCTGATTCATGCCCCAGGGCCCTTAGGGCCATGATGAAGGAGCTGCTGCTCACAGCCAGGCTGGCAGGATCTCTGTGAAGCCACAAGCCCTCAGAAGTTGGGCTGACACTGCTTTCTAGATGGAGGGCTTCTTACAAGGCAGTCTTCATTTTCTCCTTCTCCTCTTGTTCCCCCGTCCCCCTCTCTTTCCTCCTCCTTGCCAGAGGCCATGTGCACTTGAGAGAGAGAGAGAGAGAAAGAGAGAGAGAGAGAAAGAGAGAGAACCCTCATGGAGTATGCAATCCTTTCTCCATTTCTCCATCATTCTGCGATTTGGGGCACACACGTACATGCACCTGGCGTTTTTCAAGCCACCAGAGCCAGGATTTGAACTGTGGCTGACCATGTGGGATCTAGCTCCCTCAGCACAGCAACCAACCACTGTGGTACAAGGCTGGCCCAATATTCTTTTTCAAATCCTTCAGGGACTTTAAATAAAACCCGGCTCATGGCACTGCATGACTGGCCCTGTCTTTCTCTTCCTCCTTGTTTCAATTCCTCTCACGCTCCTACCCCCCCACCCCACTCACCAGTGCCCACCTTCTTCTCAGCTAGAGGCCACTGCGTGTGCAGCTCCGTTTGGTCTGGTGCATTCTCTCCTCCACTTTTCCCCTTCAACATTGTTTCCTCACTAGTCCTAGGACTGCCCGCTGGAAGTAGATGTCCTATTAACCTCTTTTTGAGGGCCTCATTTATTTCTGTCAGAGCGATGCTGATTTGTCATGAATGGACTTTGCTAACTTGCCGTTTGTGTTCCCCACTGGTTCGGAAGCCCTACAAGGGCAGAGGCAGTGTCTGGGCTGCTCTCTTACTCTGCTCCTGGCAGTGCCAGGCACACAGGAGATACTTGATAACTATTGAAGGACCGTTTCTCCTCTTTAACCTACTACAAATTAGGTTTTGATGTATGTGACAGAAATTCTCCTTACTGTGGCTTAACCCGATAGGGGTTTCTGTTTTGTCATGTCATAAGAAGTCATCTGAGGCTGGGCAGGTTCAATGACTCTTGGGCGCTTTGGGGACCCAGACTCTTCTGACCTGTTCTTTTTTGCCATTCTCTGTATTTGGACCTCTAGTTGCAAGATGGCTGCTTTACCTCTCCCATGTGTCTGAATTCTAGGCAGAAGAGAAAGGGCAAAAAATGTGAACCAGCTGAGTTGGCTGGTCAAGGAACTGAAACGTACATCTTACTGGTTGGAACCAACTGGCCGTACTCAGCTGCTAGGGAGGCTTAGCCAGGTACATGGCTGCCCTGAATGAAACTGGAGCTGGGATGAAAGGAAGAAGGGGACAATGGATATTGCCAAGGTGGCAGTTTCTCTGAGAGGAAAGAGGATTAGAAGGGGTCAGAGGCTGTTTCTTGCTTTGGTTCATCAAGTGGCTGACTTAGTCATAAAGCCATAGAACTTTCCAGATGGTCTAGTTCAACCCCCTCATTTTCAAGTTATAAAGACAGAGGTCTCTGGATGCCGAGACCAGCGCAAGGCTCCCAATGAGCCTAAGGGATAAGAGAGATGAAAATCAGGGGTTCCCCTGGGACTGAGGCCCTACCTTGCTGGGGTTCCTCAGTAAATCTAAGAAGAAGGGGACTGGGCATTTACTCCATACTCAGACACAGAAGCTTTATGGATATTACACAAGAATCTTCTTTTTCGTAAAATCTGAACATTCCTTCACCCCATTTTCTTTTTCTTTTCTTTTTTTTTTTTTTTTTGGAGAGGTTTTTGCTATAGGGTGCTTGCACTCGCCAGAAAGATAGAGAGAGACAGAGAGAAAGAAAGCGAGAACTCACCCCCAGGGGGGGATGGCCATGCCACAATCCTTTCTCCTCCATTCTCCTCTCGGGGTCTTGGGCACACACGCACACGTGCCCAGCGTGAGTTTAAGCCACTGGGTCCGGGACTCGAACTACAGCCGACTACGTGGGAGCCCAGCGACATCACCATTATGCTAACTGCTGGTTCCACACCCCATTTTCTTAGGTACTCAGTACTAAAAAGGAACTCAGCTTTTCTACATTCTGCTTGGTGGGGTTTTTTTTCCTTTTTTTTTCTCCTTCTTTTTCCAACAAACTGCTCTTTTTAGGTGTGTTTTTTCATCCTTTTCACCAGTAAAATTTATGAGCATTTATTTAAAAGAAAAAACATTGGAAAAACTGAAGAGAGAAAGAGCGATTATACATATGGAAAGCTATAAAGAACCGTAGTGACTGTGCTGCGGTTATTGCTTTCTTAAAAAAACAAGCGGGGCAGGCCGTTTGGAATGCGAGAGGCCCATGCGCGGCCTCGGGCCAAGGGCCATTGGCCAGGGAACCCGGCGAGGAGCCGACCCTATCCCCATCCTCCTCCACTTCCCCTCTGACTACTCCATGAGAGATGGCGCCAGAGAGAAAAGGGCTTTACTGAAAACACCGATTTGTACTTTTCTTCATGAGCCAATGTTTTATTTTTTCATTTCTTGCATTTGAAGTACTCTTCGATGACATCCTTGGCCTGAGAGTCCTTGCCATAGTCCTTAACTACTACACAGCTGCAACCAACCACTTGATGGGGTTTTCCCTCTGTTGGTTTTACAGAGGCCTACCCATGCCCCTGGTTTCCTGTCATCATTTTATAAAATGCTCCTTTAGAGAAACAAGAGGCATGAGCGGTCAACGAGTCCAGGCTGAGAGCCGGTGGAAGTTAGATCAATACGGCACCCATCAGTGCACAGACAGAGCTGTGCGGATTATGGGTCAGAGGTCAATGAGGGCCATCCCACATGGAATGGGTGTCTGGAACTTGTGACTATTTCCAGAATTGTCCCAAATACTTGTGATAAGGAAACCTCAAAGCCTGCACAGGCTGCCTGGGTCAGTCCTCCAGGACCCCTATCCCAAGGAGAACGTAATTCGTTGCTGTTTGAGAACTGGGTCTGGCACTGCTGCTCCCAGATAGGTCCCTGTTGGGACAGAGGCTGGGGTGGGCTCTGAGGAATGTCTTTTCAGCCAACAAGTCTATTTCTTGAACTGTAGCATGAGATTTACCCACTGTCCCTGCCTGACCAGTAGGTCGCATGGCCAGTCTCCTCCTGCCTGGCCTCCCATGTGGCCTGCCAGAGTAGGCCATCTGGCCCCACATTCCCAGCCTGGGAAACTTGGGGTGGGGATGGTATCCTGAAGGACAACTCTGGACTCTTGGGCCTTCTGGGTTCTTTATGCCCCCACACCCTCAAGATAATCCTTAGATGTGATAACACGTCCTCCAGTCATCTGGACTCCTGCTTTGTCTAAACAGCTCACCAGGCTACGTGGCTCTCTTCTGCCTCCAAACCCTCCACCCACCTCCCTTAATTCCACAAAGCATGGCTAAGACCATGGGCTAACATTCCACACAATATTACTTGAGACGCAAAAAAGAAATACAATGTAATATAGAAAATAAAAAAACTAAATGGGGCACTGGTATGCCCTGGAATTGGAGTTTGTGGGGTAACCCCATAGGCTGCCATTCTTGACCTGCTGTCTGCTTACATGTGGTCGCTGCAGCCCAGGCCCCCTCCTCAAGTACTGACGTGCCTTCCAACTCCCCTCTCTGGATCAGCGAGAAGCACACCTCCTCCCCCGTTTTCCTTTTACACGGTGGTGCTCTTCTGTTCCGTCCCTCCGCAGCCACAGGCCTCCAGCCTGAAATGTGGGCTCTGTCTCGACCCGTCATAAAGACCCTGGATATCACAGTGTGGCTCTCTTCAGGTGACTATTCCTCTTGAGAAAAATTCTGCCTTTACTGGTCATAAACTGCACTGGCCAATTTACAACAGCTCCTTTTAAAAACATTTATTCATTCTGTGACTTAGAGAGACAGAAACAGAGAGAGAGACTGTACCCCTGACGGGGTCCTGTTCTGTGATCCACGCCCCCAGCATTAGCCAGCTGGGGTCATGGGCACTCATGTGCCTTGTGTATTCAGGGAGGTCTTTGGATGTGAACTTGAGACTTTCTTGTATGGGTCAACCTTGTAGATTGTTGCATTTTACCACTGTGCCACTGTTGGGCCCCTACCACTGGCCACTTTAAGGTGACAGTTCTGCAGCTTTAAAGCAAGCAAACTAATGGGCTCCACTGGACTGAAGGAGTCAGCTGACTGGACCTCATTGCCGAAGCCTTCCATGGTGCCCCCAACTACTGGTGACCCTCTGTGACCACAGTCTTAGCAGGATAAAGCCCTGGACACACACTCATTGAAAATCTCAGGCCTTCCATGGCTGGATCTTGGTCACTCTAAAAACCTTGCAAGCTTCTCTCCATCCTCCCCCAACATGTCACCATGGCTTGGTTTATTTTGGGAGAATCCAAGTGGGGCCAGTTCATGGCCTAGCGGTTGAAGTCATTAGATCCCACATGAAGGACCATGCAGTTGAAGTCCTGGTCCCAGCAGTTGGAAAAACATACCAGGTATATGTGCATACATGTCCAAAATACCAAGAAGAAGGAGAATGGAGGAGAAGGGATTGCGGTGTGACCATGCCCCATGCAGGTGGGGAGGGTTGCTTTCTTGCTTGTGTGTGTGTGTGTGTGTGTGTGTGTGTGTGTGTGTATCTGGCACATGCATATAGCTTTTGGCAAATTTTTTAAAAGTCCGAACTGGCCCAGCCTTGATGGTGCAGGCGGCAGCATACTGATCTGAAGTGCTGAAAGCCACATAGCTGGCCTCGAGTCTGACTCCCTCTGGGAACCTGATACTTGCCGGGCATGCACACTTATGCCCAAGATCCTGACCAGATATCCTAGAATTGTAAGTTGTCATAGCTAGAAGGGGCCATGGTGATCATTCTGACCAACCTTCCATTTTAGAGGAAGACGAGGAAACAGACAGGGCTGTGAAGAGACCTGCCCAAAGTCACGTAACGTCATATGATGTGGTCATCTACTGAGAAGGCACTCCCTTTCTGTTTTCTCTCTTTTGAAGTAAGAGGATGTCTGTGTACTATCTGTGCACTTTCCCCAGACACATGTAGCAGGAAACCAACTTGAAAAAGCTCACGGAGAAACAATAAAACTTGTGGCTCATCCCTAGAGCTGGCGTTGGAGTAGGGTGACTGGGTCCACTTAAATCTTGTGGCCTCAGAGCAGGGAAGAGGTCCCTAAGGGAATATGGAGGTGCTGCTATCCAAAGGATGTAAGGCTGTCCACTACTCAACTGCCCCGTGTTCCCATAGACTCCTTTCCCATACGAACAACTGAACCACGTACAACCCTAAACAGACCCGCCCAAGGGAGATGGTTGAAGTCTCATTTGGTTGCTCTACCCAGCCCTTCTGACTGTGCCATTTATGCTCCCACTGTCCCCTGGTGATCCCTAATATAGACACTGGAAACTGGTTCTCCATTTGGCTTTTTAACAATCCATTTTCTAGATTATGGATTTGAGTTCTCTGAGCATTGCCTTGGAGCCTCTGTCATTTTTGGGGTTCTTCTGGCAACAGGGCTGCCATGGAAAGCTGTCCAGTTTGTGCACTGCTCAAAGTTATCCTGTTGAGAATGAGGCACTGTCTGCTCAGTTGGGAGAAGTGCCTTTCTCCATTTCACATACAGTCTCTAATGGGCTAGAGTGGCCTCACCTCCTGACAGTACTAGTGCTTGTTTGGTAGGTGCACCAGTAGGAATGCTTTTTATAGCATCAACAGAAACTCCGAGCAACTATACATGTGCACTACTTCATACTATGTAGTCCAAAGATGCCAATATCCAGAAAAAGGTGTCTCCTTCTTAAGAGTAGGACAGACTTCTAGAAACTTTCCCATTGGCCTCCCCTCACATCTCACATGCCTACTTCTAAACCAATCACTTGCTAAAGGGAATGAAATTTCCCCCATCATCCTAGACCAATAAGAATTTACCCCTGAGCTGTGAGTAGGGCAGCTTTCCTGGAAATGAATGTTCACACACGATTCAGGAAGTGGGATGCAGAGGATGATAGTCAGTGCAGTTGCATCAGGTAATTGTTGAGTGTATCCATCTTTTCTTTTTTCATTACTTTTCCTTTTTAAAAATTACTCATTACTTTTTTAAACATCCAATCGCTATACATCATTTGGCTTGTAAAGATAATTTACCAACATGAAATATACCTCAGACCAGTCCAGTTGAGAATACCATAAATGTCATCAACAGGCAATAAACCATTTCTGTGTCCCACAAATGTCTTGCCTCTCTATTTTTCTGTCCGTGATTTGGGTGTCTCAGTCTTTGAATTGACATCCCTGGTGATTTCTTCCTCCTGGTTATAGTTCTTGGTGCTCTATCTACTCCCTGGCTGGCAGCCTCATGGCTTCCATCTTTACCCTTGCCCTAGACCAATGTGAAATAAGCCCACAGGGTGGGAAAAAGGAAAGCCCTCTGCCCGAGGTTATATTCCAGCAAAATGATCTTTATCAAAAGGTGATTTTCAGCTTCCTTAGGTGCTCTGGAGGGGCTAGGGGATTAGGTTTGGCCTCCACCTGAGACCCAAATTCCTCTACTGCCATGCTGTCAGCTTCCTGCCAGTGCTGGCTCTAAGGTCAGCTCCTGGCACTTAATTCATCTTTTCCACCCTCACAAGAAAATACACGATATGGCTCTTGACGTCTTAGCTTGCAGGCTGGAGGCAGAAAGAGGCTCCCTGGGCCAGTCTGTGCCCTTCCCTCCCACTGCTACCTTCTTCAGCGAGCTTATCTTTTCTGGAAGAAACTCAGATGTCCAAGAGCTAACCATCAACTGCAGCACATGTAGGGTGAGTAGAAGAGATTCAAAAATGATAGGGCAGTTTCATATTGAGGAATAGAAAAAAATACTCTTCGTATAATGCAAATGATGCTCTACAAGCCTGCCTTCCTGGTGAGCACAGAGCAGGAGCACTCCAGGGCACTGCAGGGCATTTGGAGAAGAGGGAGCCTCTCAGGAATGTGTAAGACATGGTTCCTAACCTGGGGATGTCTAGTCCAGTTGTGGAGACAAAAATAACACTCCAAGAACAAGAAAGAAGAAGTGAATGTGAGTTGGCGATCGAACACTGAATAGTGTGATAAGTGCCTCTTTTCCTTCCCTGTCTGATAAAATCTTAAGACCCAAGGCAAATGTCACCTTCTTGGTAAGATCTTCTATGGACCCTCCTGTATGTTCTCAAACTATGTGCCCACAGTCCTCGAACTTTTCGGCCCACATCACAAAAAATGTGCTGTTTGGGTCTCCTGGGAGGTGCACAGCCCCAGAAAGTCCCTGGCACATCTGATCCTGTCCTAGTGACTGCTTCTTGGGACATCTGTTGGAGAAATAGCAAGTTAGTTGGTTCCTTTTGTCTTCCCAGACAGACCATGAGCGCCCTGAGAACAGGGCTGGCTTGCTGTGGGCACCACTGCCTGGCCTTGGACTCAGGGCGTTATTATCTCCCTGGAGTCAAGCTCAGGACAGAGTTGTGGGTAAATATAACTGGGTTACTCTGCCTTGGTATAAGAGGGCTGGCCAGGAAAGGGGCCGGGGAGGGAGACAGAGGGAACTGATGGAAACCAGAAGGGGCTGCCTTGACTGTTGTTTGTGCCTGAGTCCGAGGACTTGACACAGAGCAGAGCCCCTAGATAGTGCTCGGGAACCCCTAGAATCTCCTGCGGATTAGGGGGGATTTGTGTGAGCTGTCTCTGCAATGAGCTCAGCATTGGAGCTGAGCTGCGAGTTCTGGTTTCTGCTGTATACTGGGAGCCCTCAGAGAAGACTGGCTGTGGTTCCCACCATTCACTTTGAATTCACAAGACATCTGGTCACAGTTCCCATCAGGAGTGACCTTGATCTGGGAGGACCTGGAGTGGTGAGAGTAGAGGGGAACCTGCCCCAGCTGCTGCTGGTGTGGTCTGATTCCCGCAGGGCCACCAAGGCGGAAGGAGTAGGACTGGGAAGTCAACGGCCTGTACTCCTGGAGAGGGATGTGCCATGCAAGGGCTGGGGTGGAAGCCAATGTGGTGAGGCAGACACAGGAGGGGTGGGGGCAGGGAGCCTGGCTTGCTCAAACACAGGAGCCAGGGGAACTGGAGCTCAGGAACAGGGGACAACGGACGCCTTGCTAAGGCCCCAGCTGCCCTCAGTAAATAGGGCCTCCACCTGCTGCAAGTGCCTGGGGTTGGGGGCTGTAGGCAGTGGGCTGTAGGGAGGCCTCAGCCCCAGCTGACCCTCAGGCCCCAGGCTGACTCCTCGTGGTCAGGGCCTGAAGCTTGGCTTATCTCCTCAGCTGTCCTGTTCCCTGCCCTGTTATCAGAGAGGCCGTGGAGGCACCAGAGCTCAGAACTCCCAGCCTCCCTCCCCGTGAGACTAGCCAGGTGCAAAGGGAGGACAGTCAGGAGACCTCTGTTCTGGGAAGGTTTAAAAGGCCCCCGGCTGACTCAGCCTCAGTCTGACCTTCCCCTCTGACGACAGCATGCGGGAGCTGCTGATCTTGAGTGTGCTGCTGGGGGCCGTCCTTGGCCATGAAGACTTTGTTGGGTAGGGGTGTGGAGAGGAGGGGGTGTGCTGAGGGCAGTTGGAAGGACTTGCCCCCTTGCCCCTTCCAGTGTCTGGAGCAGATGGACAGACATATAGGAACACAGTCAGAGAGGAAGGACAGACTGGGGCGACAGGTTCATGAGGGCCTAGGGCTGGGTGGAGGTCTGGGGCCCTGCAGAAATCTGGACCATGAAGGAAAATTTTCAGGAGAGAAAGTGGGCAGAGGCCGGCTGGCTTAGGGGAGCAAAGTACAGTAGTCTCATTATCCATGAAAATCCATTCCAAGACCCCCAGTGGAGGCCTGAAGTTGTGGGCAGCACCAATCTGACGTGCTATGTTTTCCAAGCTGGCTACTAAGTGATACACAGGCAGCTGGTATATATGACACGCATACAGTGGACAAAGGAATGATTCATGTCCCAGAGGGAGGGAGCAGCATGGCATGTGGTTCTATATCCACATCCAGAACATATGCAATAGACAACTTAAAAATTATTCATTTCTGAAATTTTCCATTTTATTTCTGGAATTTTCCATTTAATATTTTTAGACTGCAGTTGACCACAGGTAACTGAAACCATGGAAAGCAAAACCCAGGTAAGGGGGCGGGGGGTGTACTGTAGTCTACATTGAGATGGGGACAGCAACAGAGTCTAGAAGTTCCCAAAGATGAAGAGAGAAGGAACCCAGGCCTCCCATTGCTGAGACCACTCATGGCCCGGCCTGGGGATTCCAGGCGGCCACTTTCCTCCCCACCTGGTGGTGTTCACGGCCAGGGCAGGTGCTGCCAAGGTGCTGAGTGCCCCCTCCTGCTCTACCCAGGCACCAGGTGCTCCGAATCTCTGCAGCTGATGAAGCCCAGGTACAGAAGGTGAAGGAGCTGGAGGACCTGGAGCACCTGCAGGTCAGAGGAGGGAAAGACCCTCCCTGAGGCCCCAGTGACTCTCGGGTCAGCTAGGCCCACCCCAGTCCTCCACCACCCCTACAGCAGCTTGGTGCCTGGGCTCTCTCTCCCCAACAAGGAGGCACGGGACTGGTCCTTGCTAGAAAGTGACTCCAACTCCCCAGTTCTAGAATCTCACTGCCCTTGAGCATCTTAGCAAAATGTCAGGGCCCTCTTTCCTAGTTCTTCTCCCAGCCTACGGGCTCAAAGCCCCTCTACTTTGCTTCCCGGGCTATTGTCCTGACCACACTGGACTTTGGTCAGTCCAGGAGGTTCCCCTTCTTTTTCTGCACCTAACACCCATGCCACAGTCCCACCCCCGATTATAAGGCCTTCTGGCTGCAGCACCCCCTCCCAGAATGAGCCTGATTCTAACTATGGTCTTGACTGGTGTCACCAGCTTGTGGTGACTGTGCTGGCTCTTGTCTTCCCCAGCTGGACTTCTGGAGGGGCCCAACCAGGCCTGACTCCCCCATCGACGTCCGAGTGCCCTTTTCTGGACTCCAGGCTACCAAAATCTTCCTAGAGACCCATGGCATCAGGTACGAGACCATGATTGAGGACGTGCAGTCGCTGCTGGATCAGGAGCAGGAGCAGATGTTTGCCTTCCGGTCCCTGTTCACCTCCACCGAGTCCTTTAACTACGCCACCTACCACACCCTGCAGGAGGTGAGGGCATCCCTACAGCCACGCCCCACAGGCAGCAAGCTTGTCATCGTGGCTGTCCAAACGCAGTCCAGAGCCACCTGCTCAGTTTCCCTGCATGGTTTGGGGCATGACTCCATCCATGGCAGGAGCTGTTAAGGGCGGTGTCTGGAAGCCCAGAGCCATTATGGCCGTTGCTCTCTTCTTTCCCATCTCAGATCTATGACTTTATGGATATACTGGTCGCTGAGAACCCCCAGCTTGTCAGCAAGATCAAGATCGGTGATACCTATGAAAGTCGTCCTATTTATGTGCTGAAGGTACGAGTGCCCACTGCAAGAATACACGGGCGAGAGTGGGCCCCCCCACGGACCACAGGTGGGCGTGGACTCCCTCAGACCCACGGAATACACAGCTGTATGGCCTCCCCACACAGACATGTGGGGACATCTGAATTCCCGTGCTGGTCTCAGTGTACGCTCATGTACACACACAGTTGGAGCTAGTTTTTTTTTTTTTTTTTTTTTTTCTATTTTTGTCTCATATTACATTTTTTGAACACTAAGATTTCTTTCAATATCTACCTCTAATCTCTTGGAAAAAAATCCTAATATATTTCCCTTCTGACTAACTCCTCATTGTCTATAACTATGGATGTTGCTGCCTTTAATACTCTTATCTAGCATAGAGCGATATTTTCCCTTTTCTTTTTAAAGGAATTTTGAAAATTTTTAATTAGCACGTAATCGCACATATTTATGGGGCACAGTGGGATTTTTCAGGACATGAGCACAATGTGTAATGGTGAAATCAGGGTAATTACCACATCTAGCATCTCAAACATTTACCATCACTTGCACACAATTGAAATGTCGAGGTGACCCAGTGTTTCCAGTCGTGTCACAGTACAGAGTGTGGAGAGGCTCAGTAGTCAGGGCAGACATTTTGTTCGTGACCAATTGCAGAGAGCTATATAAACGCAGCACAGGGGCAGGGCCTGGCCTTCTAGTTGAGTCGCTTTCCCCTCAAGCATGGGCCGAGGGTGGGAGGCCAGGCTCTGGGGTCCCCAGTCCAGCTCCCAGCCCCATGCCTGCCTGAGTGATGGCCACCTCCTCAGAGACACACAGAGAGCAGGGGGCCTCTGACCTAGGGTGGGTTCCTTTTTGGGGGCATAAAATGAGGTCTCAGCTGTGGAGTTGCCTCTCTGCCACTTCCCTTCCTCTTCTCCAGTTTAGTACAGGAGGGAACAATCGTCCGGCCATCTGGATTGACACGGGCATCCATTCCCGGGAGTGGGTCACCCAAGCCAGCGGAGTCTGGTTTGCCAAGAAGGTAAGGCTGAGTGGTGAAAAGGGCTCTGGCTTGGTGGGATCCTAGTGGTCAAGACCCACAGGAGCCTGGTGGCCACAGAGGGAGGCACTGGAAGGCATCCATTGGTCTGGCCTGGCAAATGCCTGGTCTGGTCACTCTGTCCTCCTACCCCTCTAATCCCTATCCAGATCACACAAGACTATGGCCATGATGAAGTTTTAACTTCTGTTCTTAACACCATGGACATCTTCCTGGAGATTGTCACCAACCCTGATGGTTTTGCTTACACCCAGAGCACGGTATGGGCCTTCTCCTATTCTTGGGGAAGGCAGGATAGGCCTCTGAGCCCCACCCCTGCTCACCCCAAATTCAACACCCAGAAGCTAAAAGGGGTCAAACAGTCCTGTCTCCTAGATCCATTGGTGGATAAGTCATGGTTGTGGGGGTGGTCCTGTGCATGTGGGGTGTGATCTCCTACTCGCTAGGAGCCAGCAGCGGCCTATCCCTTATGCATGGCCACCAAATATGTCCTCAGACATTGCAAAATGTCTTGGGGAGACAATCAAGACTGCCTCCAGTTGAAACTCGCTGTCCCAGAGTTACTTCCTGATCCTAGTTTTGTTTTTATGGCAAATACAGCATCTCACCAATGAAACAGTGTTGAGGGAGATAGGGCAGGGTTCTTCGCCACCCAGAATCCTCTGGCTAACTACTACCCCCTGGTCACCACTTACCTTTGCCTGAGGCCCCTTTGCAAATCTTCCTCCCTGACATCCAGTGGAAAGTAGTTCCTGTCCCCCATGTTGTGCCCACAGCCATGCTCCCAATCAGGGCACTCAGGGCACTGTGACATGTGGCTGGTAGCCTCCTCTAGGGAGCTCTCCAGCCTTTCTCAGCCTCCCCGGCTCTGTGCAGGCACTGAACACTTTGTGATAGGCAAGGGCCTGATGCTCAACATGAGCTGTGATTGGCTGATACTCTTTCCTTCCTCAGAACCGCCTGTGGCGCAAGACCCGGTCCCACGGTACAGGCTCTATCTGTGTTGGGGTGGACCCCAACAGGAACTGGGACGCCGGCTTTGGGTGTAAGGCTCCTTGTGATTTGGGGAGCAGGGATGGGACAGACCAAAAGGGCTTCTTACCTCCTTAGTCTCATTGCCCTCACCCCTTTCCTGCCCCAGCAGTGAGGGGATGGCCGGCAAGGGCTCTCTGTGATGGAGGCTGCACTCTGAGATTTGGTTGACCTTTTTCCATAAAAGAAAATTCCTTTAAATGGAACTAAGTTCTGAGAGCCTAAGTTAACTGCACCTACTTCCCTCTCTGGCCACTGATCTCACTTAGGACTCCATCTTACCTTCCTGGGCATGTCTGTCAGCTCTCCCCAAGCCTGGGTAGGAAGGGAGGCAGGATCCCCAGGTTGGGCAAAGCCCTGGCTTTCCATAATCCAAGGGTGGGACGAGCTCTCCTGCACCCGCCCCCCCACAGTCACTAACTCTATGCAAAGAACTAGAAGCTGTGGACATCATAGAAGCCACACCACATGGGTGTAGGAAGTGCCAGCTATGCCCTCTGTCCTTTCACAGTGACTGGAGCCAGCAGCAACCCCTGCTCAGAGACTTACCACGGCAGTTTTGCCAATTCTGAAGTGGAAGTCAAATCCATTGTGGACTTTGTGAAGAACCATGGGAACATCAAGGCCTTCATCTCCATCCACAGCTACTCCCAGCTCCTCCTCTATCCCTACGGCTATAAAGAAGAACCAGCCTCCGACCAGAAAGAGCTGGTAGGTGCTATCCCATTTCCCTCCCATTCCAGCCTTGGTCGGCCTGGGCTTCCATCCAACAGGCCTGCCTGAGGCACAAGGGCCTCCAGAGAGCCTGGCATCTCCTTTCTCTCACGGCTCCTTGATGGCTTGAGAAGACTACCCAGGTGGACCAGTCTCCCTTGCTTTCTGGGAAATGGAGTTGCAGAGTGGTTGAGTCACTTCTGTCACATGATAGAGCTAGAAACAGGGCTAGACTGAACTTCAGCACCTCACTCCGAGCTATAGTGTGATCCACGGCAGGGAAGTGCCAGTCGGA
The DNA here is from genome assembly GCF_000334495.1 of Tupaia belangeri chinensis. Classification (NCBI taxonomy): domain Eukaryota; kingdom Metazoa; phylum Chordata; class Mammalia; order Scandentia; family Tupaiidae; genus Tupaia; species Tupaia belangeri. Next base: position 1,583,710 of record NW_006160129.1, read on the forward strand.
CAGCCCACAGGTTCAGATCGAGCCACCGCTGAGCTCTGGGGCTCCGTGCTTCCTGCTGGGGACTCGCTCTTACAGTGCCTGAGAGCCTCTGGGCTCCCCTGGCCATAACGAGTGGCCTTTCTTGGTGTTTCTCCAGGATCAGCTAGCCCAGTCTGCTGTGACGGCCCTGGCCTCTCTGTACGGGACCAAATACAAGTATGGCAGCATCATCAAAGCAATTTGTAAGTGGCCACATGGTCTGTCTGGGTGGTCCCGGGATGAATATCACCTGGCTCCTCTGGCCCAAGCAATTGTCCCCCATGGAAGAACATAGCCAAGGGCGCCCAGACTTGGGAGCACAAGCAAGGAGAACAGCTCCTCCCCCAGCCACGCCTGATACCTGCTAGGTAGGGTCATTTGAGAGGTGGCCGCTGCCTTTCCCTGACATGAACTCTGCTGTCTTCGATACTTTCAGGCAAACATGTGAATTCCTCTGGGAACTCTTTTCCCTTTGTCTTGGGGATAAGTCCAATTTCACACATGGGTGGGGTGAAAAGTCCCGCTGGGATATGTAGATCATGCAGGAAATTCAACTTAAAAACCACTTCTTCTCCAGTGCCCTCCAAGTAGAGTACGCTCACCCTTTTCCACTCACTCAGTCAGTCCATGCAATGCCCCTGGGGGGAGCATGACTGCCTCAAAGTGGGATTCAGTCAACAGTGTCCATAGAACACCCACTCTGCACCAGGCCCTGTCTTGTGCTTGGAATCAGAGAGAGGATCGACACAGATACGTAGCACTACAGTGTGTTAGGTGATCAATGCCAAGGCAGGAGGATTAGTACGATGGGAGTGGAGGCTTGGCAGGCCTCCTGGGAGAGTGAACTTTTGGCAAGTGTTAAAATGAGCGAGGAGCCAAGAGGCTATATCTATCTAGGGAAGAACTTTCCAGCTGGAGGAAACTCCCAGAGCCAAGGCCCTACTGTGTGAGCTGGCCTTGGGGGTGTGGTGGGAAAAGCAGCAGCAGTGTGGCTTTCTCGGAGTACTGACAGGAAGAAGTGCAGGGGTGGGGGTGTGGGCACACTTGCCTCACACACTTCCTGTTCAGGGTGTCCAGGTTTTGGTGGGTGAGTCCAGAACTCAGCCAAGGATGACCTCGCTTTGGACCCAGGCCCTCCTTAGAAATGGTTTTGACCCTGAGGCAAAGGCTTTGCTTCATTCAGTGTTGTCAGGTTGAATTACGCAGCCAGCCTCCCTCTCCCCAGTCCAATTCGAAAGCGGCTTCATTACCGACTGTTCACCACAAAACCCAGACATCTCCTTCTAGGAGACAGACAAGGGCCTTTGGCTTGAAAGCTGGCTCTTTGCACTTTCCCCTGTCGGCCAGAGTCCCAGGGGAACACACCCCAGTTATCCAAGCAGGAAACGCTGACATATTTAGAGGCTTCACCAAAATGGCTCTTGGATAGCTATTTCTTTCACCAAAATAGCTCTCAGAGGAGCTTTTGCAATGGCAGACTTTCTCGCGTTCCCCTGTGAACAGGAGGCCCAGCGTCAGTCTCCTCTTTGGGCCTCTTGGGCTGACCCCCTTTTGCTGGGCTAAGCCAGGCTGTGTGGTCAGCAGTAGAGCTTCAGGACTCCGTTTGGCCTTGCACAAGCCCTGGGCTTTGGCTGCTACCCCGGCCTGTGCAAATGTTTCCAAAGTGACTGACGCTTGCTCTCCTCTGCTCCCACCTCAGATCAAGCCAGTGGAAGCAGCATCGACTGGGCCTACAACCAGGGCATCAAGTACTCCTTCACCTTTGAGCTCCGCGACACTGGGCGCTATGGCTTCCTCTTGCCGGCCTCCCAGATTGTCCCCACGGCCCAGGAGACGTGGCTGGGACTTCGGGTCATCATGGACTACACCCACAGGAACCCTTACTGAAAACCGACCTTTTGGCACCCTCCTCTTCTTCCTCTCTGGCCCCATCCAGGCACCCAAATAAAGCTTGCATGTACAAGGAATAGAATGCTGGGATGTGTGCAACACGTGCGGCATATCTGCCTTTTCAAGCTGGGGCCAAAAGTGATTTAGTTCCTGCAGGTCTTGCTGGAATATGTGGGTGGCTGGACTAGATGACCCCTGAACTTCCCTACATTCCAAGGTCCTGTGAAGTTGTATCCAAGTGGCATCTGTTTTAATTAGACCACCCTGAGCCTGGCTCGTCGGTGGGGTGCTTCATTCATACCTTAGTAACAAGCAGAGTCACAGCTGCTGACCAAATGCCTGGCACCCCATGGCGGCGTGGGATCCGCGTGTGCAATAGTCTGGCTAGTTGAATCCATTCATCTATAAAGGCAATAACCAGGAGTATGAAATATAATAATCCTGGTGCCCACTGCTATCTGAAATGGATGTGGCAGCCAAGTAAAACAGATTACTGTAAAGCAGACCATGGTCTCCCGCTCCTGAATTAAATGGAAAGGAAACAATTGGGTTAAATGAAATCACTTACTGGAGATAAAGAAATAATGCCAAACCCTGGACATGTTATTAATTGTAGTATATTGCACAGGCTTTGCCTTTAGGGACAGGAGAGGTTTGCTTTTCGCTTGCCACATGCTCCTTAGCTTCTTTGGTACCTGGTCTCTCCTCCCTCTCCTGTCTCAGGTCACCCCACTCCTTGCCGCTCTCCTGGTGGTACTCCCTGCAGCTCCTAGAATCTGCTGTCCTCTTTGGCATGGTGAGGCTGATGCCTATGGTATGCTTGGTGGCTTGAATCACAACACATAGGATGTTCCAACCTTTCTTTTTTTTTTTCTCTTTTTTTTTTTTCCGAAAGTTTTTTTGCTATAGGGCGCGTGCACTCGCCAGACAGACAGAGACAGAGAGATAGAAAGCGAGAAATCACCCCCCCAGGGGGGATGGCCATGCCGCAATCCCTTCTCCTCCATTTTCCTCTCGGGATCCTAGGCACACATGCACAAGCGCCCAGCGTGAGTTTAAGCCACCGGGTCCGGGACGCGAACCGCAGTCGACTATGTGGTAGTCCAGCGACATAGCCATTATGCTAACTGCTGGTCCCATCTTTTTTTTGTCTTTAGTCGTGATAGGGCCTGGATGGAGGTGGGGTGTGGGGAGAGAAACATTCTTCCCAGGATCTGGTCATGCAGTGATCCCTTTCCTCCAACCCTCCGAAAGTTTTTTTGCTATAGGGCGCGTGCACTCGCCAGACAGACAGAGACAGAGAGATAGAAAGCGAGAAATCACCCCCCCAGGGGGGATGGCCATGCCGCAATCCCTTCTCCTCCATTTTCCTCTCGGGATCCTAGGCACACATGCACAAGCGCCCAGCGTGAGTTTAAGCCACCGGGTCCGGGACGCGAACCGCAGTCGACTATGTGGTAGTCCAGCGACATAGCCATTATGCTAACTGCTGGTCCCATCTTTTTTTTGTCTTTAGTCGTGATAGGGCCTGGATGGAGGTGGGGTGTGGGGAGAGAAACATTCTTCCCAGGATCTGGTCATGCAGTGATCCCTTTCCTCCAACCCTCCAGCCCACTGGGTCTTGGGCATCTGTGTGTATGCCCAGCATGTTTCAGGCTGACCAGGCCAGGGTTCAAGCTCCAGTTGCCATGTGGGATCTGGCCTCTCTTGAGCATGCACCACTGCTACGTCACAGAGCCAGTCCAGGAGATGCCAGCTTTTCTCAAAGATACTCTTTTGATTCTTCCATCTCTTAAGCTGTAATTATAGGATTCCTGTCACAGAACTCGCAGGGGAAGCAGGTGAGGGGTGGACTGTGGAGCTGGGGAGAAGATGGCAGCTTCTCCCTGTATTGGCCAGGTCAGGTTTCAAGATACATCGAGCTCTGCTGACTTGAGTCTTGTCTTTTCTCATTAAATGGCCTGAAGGTAAAAATGCTTTGCATTCCCTGCGGAGACAGAGCCAATAGGGTATGAGTAGATACACGGCAGGGGATTTATTGGGAGAATCGGCTTGTGAATACAGCACCTGAGAATACCCGTGACAGGCCATCTGGAAGCTGGAGATCTTGGGATGCTGGTGGTATAGCTCAGCTCAAGCCTGAAGGCCTGAGGCAGGGAAACTGATGTTGTAACTCTTAGTCTGAGCCCAAAGACCAAGACCCCAGCCGTTAGTGTGCGTGTGGGGGGGGGTTGTGGGTGTGGGTACTGGTGTGAGTGCTAGAAGACTCGCCCAAAGGTGGGTAAGCCTTGCGTTCTAATGTCTGACACAGCAGAAGTCTATCTGGAGACCCAGCTTTCTTCTGCAGTCATCTCTGGGCACGTGTTGATTGGAGGGTCCCTGCCCACACTGGGGGATGATCTTCCCCACCTAGTCTCCTTAGACTCACATGCTAATCACCCCTGGAAACACGCCGCTATCGACACTCAGAATAATGTTGTATCAGGTTTCTAGATGTTCCCTAGTCCAGTTGACACCCAAAAACTAACCATCGGGTGCTTTACTGTTAATAGTTTAAGGGACATAAGGGCATTTTCATCTTGGAGTTTTATTTTAATATTGGGGTTTTTAAAAAGAATTATTTTAACTTTAATTAATTAATTAATTAATTAATTTTAATTTGACCAGAGAGGGTCAGAGTGAGAGAATGAAAGAAAGTGAGAAAGCAAGCTGCCAGGTCCGGGACATGAACTGTGGTCCAGCACCCCTATTCACCACACCACTTGCCAGCCCCTTAATACTAGTTTTGCTACCAAACATTCTAAAAAATTAAAAGAATGAGCTGACTACACGTAAACTTATAGATATCCAAATTTATGAGACAGAGTGCAATGGTATCTCAGTCTTTACAGATAACCTAAGGATTTGATAAGACTCTCTTTAAGCTCTTTTTTGGAAAGCATTTCTTTTCAATGTAACAAGAGATTGTAGATATGCTGAAATGCATTTTAACTGCTTACTTTGGATAAGTAGGAAGCTGATTATCTTATCTTTTGTTTAATAAAGACTAATGAAAGAACATATATTAAATTAGCAGAACATAGCATTTTACAAAACTGGTTACTTAAATCTTGATGGTAAAATTGTTTAATTTAAAGTAAATTGTGCTCCTTGAGGGACAGCTGATGGTATGGTGCTTAAGAAGGATGGATCCCATATGGCCAACTGTGCAGTTCCAGTCCTGAACCTGGCAGCCTGAAAACACACCAAGTACATGTGTGTGCATGCCCAAAATCTCAAGAGGATAGAGAAGAAGGGATTGTGGTGTAGTCATTCCCTTTGGGGAATTAAATATCACCATGATTGGTATTTAATCTCCAACACCATCAACAGTGATAAAGTACTGTTCATTGAATGAATGTTCCCTATTTTTAGTAAGGAATTAATAAACTTTATAATCTGTACCACGTAGCCTTGCTAAAAGTACCCATGTGCAAGCTATTTTGAATTTCCAGAGTCATAGGTTAGAAAGTAAGATTTCTTAATATAAAGCTTGGTTGGTGACCCTCATTATCTGAAAAATGAATATATAATGGCCATGCGGAACTTAAATAATTTTCTTTGAACATAACTTAGATCATTCTTGGTTAAAAAAGTCATTTATTGGGACCAGCATTTGGTGTAATGGCTATGTTGCTGGATTCCCATGTAGTCGACCGCAATTCAAGTTCTGGACCTGGTGGCTTAAACTCACACCGGTCACATGCGTGTGTGTGTGTGTGTGTGTGTGTGTGTGTACCCAAGATCCCAAGAGGAGAATGAAGGAGAAGGGATTGTGCCATGGCCCTATCCCCTGGGAAGGGGGGATTTCTCACTTTCTGTCTCTGTGTCTCTGGTGAGTGCACGCACCCTATAGCAACAAACTCTCCCCCAAAAGTCATTTATTTATAATTTTTAAAATTTATAATATATATTAATATAACTAAAATATGTGATCAATAAAACTACTGTTGTTTTTATTAAACTAAGAAACAAAAAAGAAAGGCTTTGAATAAGAAGGATGAAGAGTCAAGGAATGAAGTGCAAGAATGCAAATTTCATGAGGCAGGGATTGTGTTGTTTTGGTCACCACTGAAGCCCTACTAGTCGGCCAGGTGTGAGGCACACAGTAATAATAATCACATTAAGAATAATAGCTTGTTACATGAAGACATGAAGTTATTAATGCTTTTCCTTTTTTGTATTTTCAAGAGTGGGAAGAGTTTTACATCTTGTTTGCAGATGCATATTTTCACAACTCTACGGGTAAATAAAAACATAAAGCTAAAAGATAATACTTTTAGGAAATATTGCAACTTCTGTGAAAATAAGTATTAATAACCATGGGGAGTTTCAGTAAAAGGGTTAAAGAAAAAGACTGATTTTCCAAAGGAAAATAGGCAATTTCCCCCAAAAGAAACACAGAAAGCCAGTGAATGCATCAAAGATACCAATGCACTATGTGATTTCTTGTACATTAATCTACCTGGTGGTTAAGGCTGCTGGAAACCACATGTCCAACTGCACAGTCCAAGTACTGGACCTGGAGGCTTGAGAACCATGCTGGGTAAGTGTGTGCATGCCCAAAATCCCAAAAGGAGAGAAAAATGCAGAAGAGATTGTGACATGACTATGCTCATGGGAAGTGCTGTCTTGCGCTCTCTCTCTTCTGTCTCTCTCTCTGTTTTTCCCTGGCAAGTATACAAACTCTGGCAATTTAAAAAAATAATAAATAAATCAAAATGAAAATATCACATTTTTTTCTCATCAGATTGGCAAAGAATATTTGTCAAGGGTCTGAAGAAATAAACCCTGTCATAAACTGCTGGTGGGAGAATAAAGTTGCACACCTTTCCAGAGGGTAAATTTGGAAACATACATAAAAATTTAAAATGCATTGCCTCTTTGACCTGAGAAATCCACTTGGAAGTATTTATTTAATTAAATTAATTAATTTATTTGGAGAGGGTTTTGTTTTGCTTTGTTTTGGTTTTTTGTTGTTTGTTTTTTGCTATGGGGTGTGTGTGCTCGCCAGAGAGAGAGACAGAGAGACAGAAAGCGAGAAATCACCCCCCAGGGGGGATGGCCACGCCGCAATTCCTTCTCCTCCATTCTCCTCTCGAGATCTTGGGCACGCACACACACGTGCCCGGCGTGAGTTTTAAGCCACCGGGTCCGGGACACGAACCGCGGTCGACTACGTGGGAGTCCAGCGACATAGCCATTACGCTAACCGCTGGTCCCCACAGTTCTTTTTTTTATTTTTTAAGCTGGCTACAAAATAATGTTGAGTATAAATTTTTTATTTTAAAAAAGGAACACACACACACACACACACACACACACACACACAAATGCCTAGAAGGATCTATCTCTGATAATCATGGCTATTCTAGATAGTGGTTATGGTTTTTCTCTTTATACATTTCAGAATTTCTTTCAATGAGCTTTTTTTTTTTTTTTTTTGGGGGAGATTTTCACTGTAAGGGGCCTGGTCTCCC
>NW_006160129.1:1591167-1595997 GCF_000334495.1 Tupaia belangeri chinensis
GCGAGAGAGAGAGACAGAGAGACAGAAAGCGAGAAATCACCCCCCAGGGGGGATGGTCACGCCGCAATCCCTTCTCCTCCATTCTCCTCTCGGGATCCTGGGCACGCACGCACACGCGCCCGGCGTGAGTTTTAAGCCACCGGGTCCGGGACACGAACCGCGGTCGACTACGTGGGAGTCCAGCGACATAGCCATTACGCTAACTGCTGGTTCCCTTTCAATGAGCTTTTATAATCAGCTTTTAAAGTGTATGTGTGTGTGTGTGTGTGTGTGTGTGTGTGAGAGAGAGAGAGAGAGAGAGAGAGAGAGGTGCTATTTCACACATACCAGATAATCTGTGTGTAAAGTTACTTCTCTCAATTTGTTATCCATATCAAACATCTAAATGACCATCTCAGTTTTTGCTCTGATTCCTTCTTGTAAGTCATCTAAATTCATTTCTTCTGTTCTGGCACCACATTTTACCATCTCACTCACAACACTGCAGTTTGTCTCATCTTCAGAGAAATTTGTACTCCAGACAGAGCTGGAAGCAGCAGTGTCACTTCCAAGGGGAGGGATTCCTCAAGTCCCCAGGTGGGTCCTATTCCCTGAGCAGTCCACTGTAGCTCAGATGAAAAGTCCCAAGAGCCTCTTGGGCTCACGTTGAGCTCCTGTAGCAAGCTTGGAAATTGATTATGCTAATGTCTACTCTCCAGGGCCTTTTGAAAAATCTTTATTTTAAAATGAAAACATTTTACTTTTGTCTTAGACCAGTACATGTGGTTCTCAAAGTGGCCTGTAGGCCTTTGGTGGTCCATGAGAATCCTTCAGCTAGTCTCTCGGATTAACACTCAGATAATGCATGTCTAGCTTTCTCGCTTGCGCCTAAAGTTAAAATTGAAATATCATTGACTACAATCCAGATATGACCTCACTGGTCCCTCATCCAGTGTGAAGCTATTCATCATCCTGACAACTGTTCTGCAAGGGTAAGAGGGACCAGGTGGATCCGAAGATGCGCAGGGTGCTCTTGCACTAAGGACTACAGAAACATCATCCTGTGAACACATCGAGATGGAGACGTTACCGGAAACCACGACTAACCACAACATTTGGATTGGCCAGATCAAGGAGAAGCGATGAGAAAAGTGATAGGACGCCTGTCAAATCTTAAAAACTGTCAAAGGTAATAAAGTCTTCCCTAAAGCCTTCAGAATCTGCATTAATTTGGCAACTGAAACTGTGAGCATCGTCTAACAACCCCAGAGACTGAGAATGCCAGTGTTTATTGCCAAACTAAAAGGAGAAAATGAAAAGTCTTCTTTCTGCTTAACTGCAGTCGTGGTGTCAGCCACCTTTTTGGGGGAGTGCAGTAGAATAAGGGCTCTGCAGAGACGAACTTGGGCAAAGAGGTTTGCCTGTTTCCCCAAAGCCTGTGGCCCAAGCCTGTGGCCTTCAGCCAATTCAGGCAGCTTATGTTTCAGACTAAATCAGAAACACTACTATAAAGGAAAGGACAGATCACACACAAATAGTATCAATATGGTTTATTGAATGAGTAAATCTGTGAGGAAGACAACCCACTTTTTCCTACAAGTTCATTAAAAGCTTATAGTTTTCAGGCCGGCTCCACAGCACAGTGGTAAAGTGCTACTCAGGAGAAGCCGGATTCCATGTGGTGACCACAGTTCGAATCCTCAGGCTGGTCAGCCTGAAACACACCAGACACAAGGGCAAGTGCCTCAGATCCCACCAGTTGGAGGACTGGAGGAAGGAGATCAAGGAAGAGGACCAGACCCTAGAGGGGTTCCTGTCTCTCTCTCCCCCTCTTCCTCTATTGCTCTCTCTCATGTGCATGCACTCTATTGTGAATGAAGGACAGACGTTTATAATTCTCATCCTGTAAGGATGCTTCATGAGGTGTCCACTAATAAACAAAATAAACCTCAGAAACCCTGTTGTGCCCATCCTCAAGAAAGGACACTGGACACAGTGGAATCGTGGACATACATATCAGGGCAGGAGAAGTTTCAGCTCCTGGATTTCCACGACCTTTGGGGCAGGCAGGAGGAGGGATACTTTTGGTGGACTCTCAGATGGTCGGGAGGAAAGGGAAGCCGACAGTCTAGGGAATGCGCCATTTTTGTTGGTAAATGAGAGGCACGTCTGAAGGAGAACCTGGCCACGCTCACCCAGTGTGGTAAGCACAGAGCAGAGTGGCAAAGAACACAAGCTCTGAAGCCACAGTTGGGCCAATCTGGGCCTCTTAACCACTGCTCAGTGACTCAGGGTGAGCTGCTTAACTTCCACCTGAACCTCAGTCTGTTCTACAAATGGGGATGCCTACCTCAAAGGACTATGCTGAGGACTGAATGAGTCCAGACACGTAATGAAGAATCTATGAGCACAGCCTAACACTTAGCTGGCCATAAATGTCTGCTGATGTTGTTATCTGGACATCTTCAAGACTTGAAACAAAAGAGAAAAAAAAAACCCACTCTCAGATGGGGTTGATGCTCAATCTGTATTTGAGAATTCTGAAGGTTACTTCAAGCCCAAAAGGACTATGGAATTGGGCCTGGCAGACCACAGACAACCAGAGTTAACAATAACGCCCCGAGAGTTTTCTTGAAGAGAGTGATCTAAAACCTCAGGGTTGTGAATTCCTTGCCTATGCAAGCAAGGTGTAGGCCCAGCCATGGTGCCCTAGGCAATAGGGTGCTGCTCTGCAATGCTGGAGCCACAGAGAAGATCACAGTTCAGATCCTGGGTCAACCTGAAACATGCCAGGCACATGTGTTCCCATGATCCTGGCCATCTGGAAGGCTGTGGGGGTGGGAGTCAAAATGTGAAGAGACTCTTTTGAGGATGGTTGTTTTTTTTATTTTTATGTCATGGAGAAAATGAAGGAAAGAAACAAACAAAAAAGGATGTACAAGGGAACAAAAGGCGACAAGCTATCTGGGTCTCCAGATGGCAGACCAACATTGAATGATCTCTATTGTGGGCATCAGCATCTAGACTTCAGTCTTGACAGGTTCAAACCATTTAGTCACAAACACTGATTAAGGGCCATTGCCATAGAGTTGGTAATGTTATAGTCAAAATAATCTTCAAGGGCAAACATATGAATAACCTTTTAAAAATGTAGAGCCAGGCCCATAGCATAGTGGCTGGGGATTGTGCAAAGGGAGCCAGAAACCACATGACTGACCACAGTTCCAATCCAAGCCTGGTGGCTTGGAGAACATGCCAGGCACGTAAGCATGTGCCCCGGACCCTGATAGGAAAAAGAAATGAGAACAAGAGGAAAAAGTGATTGCAGCAGGACCTGGCCCTGGTGGGGGCAGTTTTTTTCCTCTCTTACTTTCTTTCTCTCACACACATGTACCCTTTAAAACTGAAAAAAAAAGTGGTCCTTTGGTCAACAGCACTTAATAAGAGATCTCTGTTGCCACACAGTTTACCAGGTACTTCTGGGCCTGGTGAAGAAAACTTGCTTCTGCATCTACACTCAGAACAAGGAGAGTCAGCACCAGGGAGTGAGACCATGATGGGCAGCAATGTGGCAAACATAGTTTCATAAACACACACACACACAAATGTGCATTGAGCCCTGTTCTGTCAAAATCTAAGGCTGACAAATTTCCACCTTTGCATTTCTCTAACGTAACCAACTTGTGGACCAGTTTGAGAATGCCGTAATAATTTCAATAATTACTACAAGTCTAGGAAAGAATCACCATCCAAATGCGTTTTGCAGACTGAAAGCACTGTGTGTTAGACTTACTACTTCCACACACAAAATATGTTTGTTAATCGAAAATTAATTGAACTCTGTATGCGTATTTAACATGCTCCCTTGATTAAACCAAAGAATCATAATATACATGGTTGTGATATTCAAGAGGGGAGACATGGAAGTTACTGAAAGAATTGTGAAGAAAATAAATGCACATTAAAAACACTGAGATGGCCCATTGTATGGCCTGGTGGTTAAGGGAGCTGGAGCCCACATGGCCGACCATGTGGTTTGAGTCCTGGACCTGGTGGTTTGAATAACACACCAGACACATGTGCGGGTGCAACCAAAATCCCACAAGGAGGGAGAGAAAGAGGAAAAGGGATTGCAGCATGATCGTACCCCACTGGAGGTGCTTTCTCACTTTCCTCCCCTGTCTCTCTCTCTGGCAAGCGCAAACACACTCTGTCCAATTTAAAAAAAAAAAAAAAAAGACACTAAGAGAACAGTTTGGAAATAGAGATGGAAAGGTTTTAATGATCATTTTTGGAATAAAACAAGATTTTAATCCAGGTAGACAGAAATTAATTACCCCCCCAAAAAAAAGTCAGATAACATAAAAATCAAGATCTATAACCAATAAACAATGTGACAGAAACAAAAACCAACATAAGAAAAATTACCTACATATTTCTCCCTGGCTGAGGACTCTGATTTCACTTATATTCCACTAGGGAATTGGAGAAAAGGTTTTTGTTTTGTTCTGTTTTCTTGGTGAGTAGTCTGAAGTCTTCAGAATTTTAGTATAATCTAAATAGCACCACAGGAAAAAATCCCTGAGCAGCTAAAGGACATTATTTGCTCTCATTTGATTCTGATTTACACCAGTTCAATATGATTGTGCTGGCTTTGGCTTTCTACTAAAGGGAAAAAATAAAATTACTTTTAGGCCACTTGAATGATTCAATACTTAATGTTTTGAACCTGGGTTTATTACAGTCCGAGATGTTCCTTCTGTTTTTGAATGAGTAAGGTAGCTCCCTCCTTACTTTTCTACCTCTCCTCTTCCTCCTCTCCCTTCCGTCTTGTTTCCCTGGTTCTTTCCT
>NW_006160129.1:1596028-1635460 GCF_000334495.1 Tupaia belangeri chinensis
CTTTCCCTCCTTTCTCTCTTAAGCACAAGACCTTTAAAGCACTTGCTGTATTTTTTAAGCTTTGGCCATCACTGTGGCTCTGGTGGAGCAGTAGCTGTATACAATAAAGCACCTTCCACCCCAGAGGTCAGAAATCCCCAGGCAAGGACAGCTGGTCAACCCCTGGAACACTGACAAGAAAGGCATGATCTCTTTTGCTGAAGGTGGCTCCCAGTCCCTACCTGGGCATGAAAAGAATCCCAGGCTTTCTGACCAGAGAACTAAGGTCCCTTGTCCTAATTGGAATGATTTTCTCATTCATTTATACAAAGAATGTATCATTTTCTGCAAGATGCAGCAAAAAGAGGTGCTCTTTCAAAGGATCCTAGTCTCCTGACTCCCCCAAGTTGTCTCCACAGAGAGAAAGAGAGAAGTTGAAGGTTTTAGCATATTAACAGCCGACAACAAATTAGTAACTATGTACTTTAATCTTCCACATTCATAATTGCACAAAATATTGCTGATCATTTAAATAATACACATCAATTACTCTAATGAAGTAACTAGTAAAACAAAAGGTTAAACGCAATGCTGTGTAAAAAATGTCTGACAATAACATTTAGAACACAAGTGCAGAATCAGAACAGGTCTTTTGAGGAATGGTTATCTAAAAATCCTTACCAACAGGGCCAAACACTATGGAGAAATACTCATAAATATATTCAACCTGCCAGATCTCTCAGGCAAACACACAGCCATTCTAATAGGTCTGGCTACAGTGACTTTCCACATATCTACAGTGGTTTCTAACACTAATGTTTGAGGGTGGGAATGCAGAATGGGAATGAAGGGGGGACTACCATTTGCTTTAAGTATAGAATCAGGTGAGGAAGGCTAAACTCCTGACTAGTCAATTTTAAAATGGCATGACCAGAACTTTGTTACACAGAAAAATATTTTCTTTTCCTGCAAAATGTATATGCATCAAAAATGGCTGACAATCTTGCCCATGCTAGGGGAAAGTTGAGTGTGGAAAAATCTGCATTTTTCTATCTCTGCTGTAAAGAAAATAAAAAGCCAGAGCATTTTGGCATTAGCAAAAGGCTGAACTAAGTTCTCAGGCAATAAATTTATGGGGAAACATGACAGGCTCCTCATTAAAGCTATGTGTACGTTGGCTGAATTTTATACAAGATTCTTGAATCTTGTGGAAAATTGGGCACGGCTTGACATCTGAACAATGTCCCTGGTTTGTTTGATTTTTCTAAAGCATCGGAAAATGTTGCACTTTGGAAATCAAGTAGAGAAGAATAAACACACTTTAAAACCGAACTGGGCTGAATCTGAAAGTTATTTTTCCATATGTCTCTATGAGATATTTATTGCATTTATTTCTCATACAAACTCAGCTCCTCACGCTAGAAATACTGTGGTGCCTTTTTTTTTTTTTTTGGTGGCGAGAAAATAGTACTGTTCAGGCAAATCTTACCCGGCAGCAGGAACCACCTAAGGATAGGCAATTTTCAGTTGGCTTTTCAGAAGCTGGTTGCCATGACAAAGAGCACAATTTATTCTGCAGTCCCTTATCATAGCTGTGATCATAGACCATAAAAATTAACAAGCCTCTTTTCCTCTTCCGTCTGATTTCAGAGTTCTTCATCCTTACCTGAGGTCTTTCGTTCCTCCAATTAAATGGAATGAATGTCAGTCATCTAGCAATTCAATTAATGCTGATTCAAAAATACCGGCCCGAACCAGAATCTATAATCACAACCTCCTAATCACAGCTCAGTCATGAGAATGAAAAGTAAGCAGGAAATTACACTAATTACTCCATTAGACTAATACTGTATTTTTAAGCAATGGCTTAAGGGGTTGTCAGCCCTGACAAAGGACTTCAGAGTCCTTCTCACCCTGTGTATCCCCCATTGCCCAATTGAAGCTGATGCTTTCAAGTGGTCATAATTCCTGCCCATCTAACGTAGATGGACCTGAGCTGGACAATGGAAATTTAAGACTCATATCTCTACTACAAAAATAAAAAAAAAAAGCAGATCCAGTGGGCTTCAAGGGGCTCTCGACAGAGCCGGTACAATGGCCAGGGCTTTCATGTTGGAGGCCCTCATCCTCACTGTGAAGACAGATGAGTGTGCACCTGTCTGGTCCCAGGAAACATCTAATGGGGGGGAGTATTTGGTAGATGTAGAACTGCTCTACTAAATTTTAAAACTGAGCAATGCTCACAGGCACCAGAGCCTGTAGGATGCAGGACAGGGGGCTCTTCAGTGAATAGGCCATACCTGGTGTGGGGCCTGTGAGTGGCTGGACCCTAAGGCTTGTCCTACACCCCAGGGACAGCTTCTCACGCCATGCCCACCTGGAAAATTCTTTATAAAATCAAGAACAGGAGATGTAAAAACTGGTTGAGAAGAACACACCAGCAGCTGTGACTGAAATATTTACAAAACAACACAGGATATGGACCAAACAAACTGGACCTTATTAAAAAAGAGAGATCCTTTCTCCTGTTCAGCTTCACGAGACTTAAATATTCTGTAAACAACAGGGAGGAGGACACTAGAGCCTGTCACGCCTCTGGATTTCGTGGTCACTTGTCAAAATCCTTCCCAAGTTGGCTGTGGGGAGAGGAGCTGGAGACAGGGAGAGGGAAGAGAGCCTCGATCTAGGGTCGCCATCTTTCCTCTGCAGCAGTTTCTGAAAATGACCAAATGGGAACTGCCCAGGGGTTCCAAAAGAAGGGAAAATATTTATTGGATTAAGTGAGACAAAGTCTTTACTTCCAGGGTTTGCCTTGCACTTGGCTGCTACTGAGGGACCGGGGTGTTGGGTGGCCGGCAGAGCCCCCAGCAGGCGTGTTCTGAGCGCTGCGGGCCCCAGGCACCTTCGATTCTCTTCCAGAGGAGTTAGCTTGGTTCAGTCGGCCTAAGGAAGCAAGGAAGTGGGAGCAGAGCTTCAAGAACCATTCCAGGTACAATGCGCCAAGTGCACTTTTAAGGTAATTAAGTCCTGGTCTACAAGCACTTTCAAGCTAATGACATTCTGTATGGTACCAACTTTAGGCCAAGGATGACCTCCTCTTTATCCTTGAAATCAGCTTCAAGGTGAGGAAAGGGACAGAGGATGATAAAGGGAAACCCAAATAGCTTTTTCCCCCCATTCTCTCCATTATTCTAACAAACCTAATCTGTCCTTCATCCTTTTCTTGGTAGAGGAGGGTACAGAGAGAGCCATGATCAAAGGAAAGAGAAGAGAAAGTACCGAGCCCGGGGAGGCAGGAAGACAAACCACAGAAGCTCTCAGGAGTGATGTAAATGTCCCCAGAAGTAGCAGAAGGAATCGAAGACTTCTCAGGAAGGAATCTGAAAGCCTCATGCGTAATGCATCAACTCTGCCTGTGGTGCACACTTCATGGATAAACTGTTTGTGTGCAACACCGACTTTTTGCCACTCTCTGGGATCATCACACACACACATACACACACACACACACACACACACACACACACACACACACAGAGCACCTGTACCCACCCCCAAATATTTTAAGCATCTTAATATAAGAGATGAAACTTTTCATATGAGGTGCTGCTCAAAGCTGCAAATGCCAAGTGCTGCAGAAAACATTCTGTTTATAGGTTAAAATATCTTACTAGGATTGTCTGCAGGACCTTGATCTTCTTCCAAATAATATTCTATCTTTTTTAAATCTTCTGGGGTAAATCTCCATTTATTCTCAGCTGGTAGGGGCGGCACTTTGGGGCTGGATCGTTTTCGAGCAGAGCCAGGAGGAAGGGCCTGCTGGCAGGATGCTGGCAGGGAACCAGTAATCAGTCCTTCTGGGAATTTCTGAGCTAAGACTTTCAGACCTAAGTTTAGAAGATCATTAGAAAAAGCAGAATTAATATGATAAGGCCAAGGCAAAACCTGGAAAGGAGCCTGCATGTGTTCTAATCTTTGGTCACCAAGTTGAGGCCAACTTAAAGCCAGGAAATCTTTCTTAACTGTGTCACTGTTAAACAAATTACACCAGAAAATGCCAGTTGTTAGGGAGGATTCTGCGAATGCCACAGGAAACTTTTTCACTCAAGTCTTTAGCATTAGGGCTTTCTTTTGGAGCCGCAGGACAACATCATTATTTTAGGAATTAAAAACATGTGCTGATGGAGTTACTGGAAGTTCACGTAACCACTGTCTCCTTTCAGCCTGCATATTTGCTCTCTCTAGAATGAATAAATCCTGAGCACTGGGAGGAAAAAGGTGACAGGGGTGCGGTGGAAGGATCCTGAGTCCAAATACCTGCCTCATAAGTCCTAAGCAGAATACAAGCTCACTCACCTCCAGAAAGCATGAAAAGGTTTTCAAATCCGCGCTCACACATAGTAGTGGCTGCCTGGCTGGCCAGCCTTTCGTCATCATCATACAGAATAATGATCTTGCCATGAGCATTTTTCTAGGAGTCAAATGAGTCAAGGTTTGAAGACACTAAGCTCAAGCTCCTAGACTATAAGAAACCCCCAAGAAGAACCAGCAGTTGGCGTAATGGCTATGTCGCTGGACTCCCACGTAGTCGACCGCGGTTCATGTCCCGGACCTGGTGGCTTAAAACTCACGCCGGGCGTGTGTGCGTGCGTGCCCAGGATCCCGAGAGGAGAATGGAGGAGAAGGGATTGCGGCGTGACCATCCCCCCTGGGGGGTGATTTCTCGCTTTCTGTCTCTATGTCTCTCTCTGTCTGTCTGGCGAGCGCAAGTGCCCTATAGTGAAAATCTCAAAAAAAAAAAGAAACCCCCAAGAAATAAAGGGCTATCAGGGTATACTTTCCTGAGCTCAGGGGAACAGCAAATAATGGAAACCATAAACCAGCACTCTTTTCTTTTATAAACCAGTATTACCAGGGTCTATGAAAGCACTAGTTATCTAATTTATATCCTTCAGCTCTTTAATCCTTACAATTCTGTAGAATAAACACTCCATTTCATAGACGAGGAAACAAAAAAACTGCTATACCCAACGTCTCTACTAAAGCCTTATCTACAGTAGTAAAAAAGTGGGAACTATGTCCAAATAGAGGTATGACTTAGTAAATTACAGTAAACCTAAAGATGTATAATAACATGGTATCAAAATTGAATTCACAGAGTTTGAGTTAGCCTGGAGGAATACATTGTAATATAAAGTGGGAAAAAGTAAGATATTAAATTACGTATACAATATGATTCCAACTTTATTTAAAAAAAAAGGAGATAGTCTGGAATAAAATACACTAATAATATAATAGGCGTTTTTACTCAATTGTGTGATTATAGGAGACTTTTTTTTTTTTTTAATTTTGTTGTGGAGAGACAGAGAGGAAAAGTGAGAAAGCAAGAAAGCAAAGCCCCATAGGGGAATAGTCCCACCACAATCCCTTCTTTTCCATTTCTCCTTTTGGGATTTTTGGGCATGTATGCACATGTGCCAAACATGTTTCTCAAGCCATCACGTCTGGGTGTTGAACCATGCAGTCCTCTATGTGGGATCCAGCTGCCTTAACCATCACACCACAGGCTGGCCCAATGTTCTTTTTCACATTTTTCAATGTTTAAATTATTTCCTACCTGTATGACTTTCAGGAATGAAAAAAATTAAAAATTTTAAAATAAAATATAATGATGTGGCTGACTGTGCAGGTCAAGTTCCAGAACTGGTCGTTTGAAAAACTCATTGGGCATGTGTGCATGTGTGCCCCAAATCCCAAAGGAGAAAGAGAAATTAAGAGATTGGAGCCTGACTGTCCCTCATGGAGAGTGCGTTTTCACTTTCCATCTCTCTCTGTCTCCCTCTCTGGTAAACACATGTGACCTCTAGATAATTAAAAAAAATTAAATAGAAAGAAAAATATTTATTTCTTAAATTCTACTTGGGAAATATTTGTGAGGGAAAAAAGTCTTAGGACTAATTCTCAATAGGCCATAACCCTTGACCTAGTGTTTTCTGGGTCAGGGCAACACAGTTTGGAAGCACCTGCCTTAATAAGCACCAATATTCTCAGCAATAGCTAGGAATCCAAATTATAAAATACGTCAAGCTAATTAATACTGAAGGTCTTCACAGTTGTTCACATTGAAGGTCTTCTCACTAGGAGCATGATTCACCATAAGTTTGATTCTTACCTTCATACCACTCAATTCCTTAAAACACAACAAAGGATACATATTCAAGAATATCATTTGAATAAGGGTTCATTGTCCTAGACAGAGTTGCAATTGGGTAACTGTAAGCTGCAAAGAGAAGGAAAAGTTTTGTTAGTCTGTAGCTCTCTTGGTACAATTTGGCTCAAATCTCAGCTGGCTTAAAATCTAAGAGTTGAATACATTTTCAGAATCAATGAGCCATAACCCTAAATACTTTTGTGAAAGAAAAGAAATAAGACACCATGTCCAAGGTTGAAGCATCACTTCACTGTTTCCACTGTTCAGCCCTGGGCCTCTGAGTCAGCCAAGAACACCAGCAGCCTTTCCGAGGGCATCGGGGCTGAGTCAACGTTATAGGTTTTTCACTACGGATCCACCCAATATATGGTTTCCTTGATTGTTGACCCAGGGCTGTGGTTCAAGTCCACCTGGACTCAAGAACAGCCTCTGTTCTTGGCAGTGAGGCACTATAAAGCCTTCCCTCTCTTACCTCCCACAATGTGGCACTGCTGGTAAGAATCTCTATCGCGCACATCTAGCAGCAGGAAGGGGCAGTCAGGATAAGGCCTGTCTTTGGTGCTAGGCTCTGCTTTCTTCACTAGCCCTTTGTCTAGATCCAGTTCTCCAACGCCGCTGATGACGCTGCAAATGAAAAAGTAGGTCAGTAGAAGCTAGTCAGGGGTTGGTGGGTTAAAGGTCAAATGCATATCTTCAGAACAGTGAGATGTGTGTTCAATGTCTTTTCAAAAGATACTTCAAAGAAAATGGGAAAATGGATATTGTGTCTCAGTCCTGCCTCTGAAGTGGGAGCCTATGGATTCCTATTCCATTACACTGGATTCCAAAGAGGAGCTCCCTCAGATAATGTAAGCTCGGTCATTACGTGGCTGAGGGGGTGGAAACTGTAAGCACATGCTGCCTCCAGGAACAAGGGCAGCACTCAGAAAAAGGAAGAGAAAAGCAGTTAATCCAATGGAATTTTGAGGAATGCAGGAAAGTGCAGCAAAGGGGAAGCTTAAGGGGTGACAGGGCAAGAAAAATGTAATTTTATGTATATTATATGTACTATAAAGTAACAATAATATTTTATAGTTTTTTATGTGTCATGTTTATGCAACGAGTTGTTCAATATGGACATTGAATTTTTTTTTTTTTTTGAAGAGGTTTTTGCTATAGGGCATGTGAACTTTGCTAGAAAGACAGAGAGATAGAAACAGAAAGCAAGAAATCACCCTGCAGTGAGGATGGCCATGCTGCAACCCCTTCTCCTCCATTCTCTTCTCGGGATCTTAGGCACGCACGCACGTGCGCCTGGCGTGAGTTTAAGCCACTGGGTCCGGGACTTGAACCGCAGTCGACCATTGAATCTTATTTTTAAAAGTTATCTAAACTTACTTCCATTGTATAGGTTATAATGCTGAGGTTGAAGAGCCTTTTAGATTTGGTGCCATTCACATGGGACAGAAGAAGAGCAGGGACTAAAATGGGAGAGCTCACCACAGACAGATCTGTTTCTAAGGCTGCTATATCACAAAAACTGGTTGTGATTTTCATATTATAGGAAAAATGTGATGAAAATGTGAACCAAAGGCATAGGAAGACTGAAGATTATAAATGTTGTGGTAACCTGGAGTATCTGTATTGGAATAAGAAGATGGCTACTGTCTCAGGAGATAGTAAGATATTAAGATACACTTGCTAAACCACAGGTTGGTATGTAACACACAGTTCCTCTCCATTAAAGTAAATAAAATTCTGCATTTAAATCTGATAAACTCTATAACTGTATTGCTATCTGGTGCTTATTTTGTGACCAAAGGAGAAGAAAATCTATTTGATGTGAAACTGCCTCCTTGGTGGAGGTCCTGTTGTCCTCTCTCTTCTTGAATGCAATTTTAGAGTCCTTTCACAAAAGTAGCTAGAAAAATATGAGTGGGATTGATGACAGTAATTCTTTCTCTAATAGAACTGGTTTCTCTAGTAAAATTGTTTTACTAGTATAAGGAATGAGTATGTGTTGAAAAATCAGCACTGTCTTCTAATTAATAGTTATATTTGTGAGAAAGAATGGCATGGGATAAAGTCCATGCAGTGAGCCCACTGAACAGGAAGGAGCCGTCGCGTGCAATTCTAGAATGAACACCCAGTTACTTTCACTCTCTTTTGCATCTATTCACTATCAGAACACTACGTGTGGCTCTGCAACTATTTTTCTGATTCTAGACAGGGTAATTATAAGCTGCAGTAGACAGAAAAGCAGGGAAAATCATACTCTCTGAATCAAATGGGAGTACTTGTAAAGCTAAGTCCTAATGACAAGATTACACATAGGAGGGCAGAACAGAATGGAACTGAGGAGTGAAGATTATTACCCTCCTATTAATATGTTCGTGCATTAGCTCAGTACGAACACTGTCAAAAGGATTGAGGAAGTGGCACTTACACAAAGAGAAAGTAAAAGGACTGGGATGAAAACGTGGGACTTCAGTATAACCAATTCTGTTTCTAAGGTAATTAAATCACAGAAATCGGTCGTGAATGCAGTGAACATGTGAGTCAGATTAGAGTACCTCTGAAGGGTTGAACGACTGGAGTCTCCTGCGCCCACACTGTTTATGAACTGGACAGGGCTTGGCGACTGCTCATCCGGGCTCCCTTTCCCATTGGTTCTAGCAGTGCTTTCAGCATCAGGGTCTGAAGCTGCAGAATCATTCTCTAAAATTTGCAAATAAAAAAATAATTAAATTCAACCTGAGGATCTGCATTTACTTAGGAGGAAATCCAACTGAAATTAAATCTAGAAAAGGAAATCTTGTAACAATCATTTGATTGTTCCTGAAGTTCTATTGCTCAGGAAAACTTTATAAATCTCCAGATTTTTTCTTTTTTTGAGGGACTGCAGGGTGAAAACTATTTTCAAATAGTTTAAAAGACATTGTCTTTTCACTGCATTGATATTTGTATTGATGATGCAAAAGAAATGGTGGATAGAACACTAGGCACCTTAGCAAGAATCAGGACAGTAGCACCTAACTTTATCAGCAATTACTGTATTTTTCACTTTCATGCACACACTCAGTAATAAATATGGTGGTCATGTTAAACAAATAAGTCTCTGATAAAGTAAAAATGACAAATATTTTTATTAACTCTCACCCTGAAGAGGGACATACCTTTTTAATGATCTATGTGATAAAATGGGGAATCCACTTTATTTAAGCTTGCTGCATACCAAAGTGCCAGGGTTATCTCAAGGAAAAATATTAGCATCACTGCTGAGCTGCAAGCTAAACCAGCCACTTTTGCCATGAAGGCTATATTTACTAAGAAGTAAATGTGACAAAAACAGAAAGCCGTGGTTACTTAGACTTATATATTTGACAGACATTTTCTCAAAAACAAACTAAGTGAGCCTATCATTTCAAGGAAAACAACCAATGAATTTGTTGCCAGTGATTAAATTTTGAGCAAAAATCAGATTTTGGAAATTGTATTTGCTTCAGGAGGTGAAATACAGGGAGTTGCTTCCCCATACTTCTAGACTTTTCTGATCAAGACAGATGGTGATATTAATAAATGTGATTGTTTTTTATAGAGTGTAATGAAATTTGTCAACACGTAGATCTTTCAAACTCAGTGAACTCATGTTTTCCAAATGACCAATGCATGATACTATAAAATATTGCATAAGTAAGAGACTCATTCAAAGTGGAAGAAAAACCAATGAATTTTAGTGTAATAGAGTATGAAAGGGTCATTAATATGGTTTCAGATTCCACATTACAGCTAACTTTTAAGAAATGATCAGATGTCAAGTTTTGATGCAGTATAAAAATCATGTCCACAATTATTTGAAAGGGCTATTAAAATACTCCTCCATTCTCTAACTACACATCCATATGAGCTGGATTTTCTTCCTATACTTCAACTCAAACAGCATATTGCAACAGACTGAATACAGAAACAGGTATGGCTTCTTCTATTAAACCAGACATTAAAGAAATTTACAAAATATGTAAAATGATACCATTCTCAGTAACATTTTGTTTTAGAAATATCACTATTTTTCACAAACATATGTTTTTATGTTTATAAAGGGTTTGTTACTGAAAAGTGAAATAATAACTAAATAATAAATTCTTAGTTTAATCTTTTAATACACGAAATATTGATAGATATAACGTATAAAACAAAGCTCAATATTGGAGCCCTCAATAGTTCTTTTTTTTTTTTTTAAGGGCACGTGTACTTGCCAGAGAGAAACAGAGAGAAAGGGAGAGAGAGACAGAAAAGGCTAAAAAGCACCCCTTCCAAAGGGGATGGCATACTACAATCCCTTTTCCTCCATTGTCCTCTTGGGATTTTGGACATGTGCCTGATAATTTCCAAGCCACTGGGTCCAGGACTTGAACTGCACAGTCAGTCATGTGGGATCCAGCTAGTCCTCAATAATTTTTATGATTGTGAAATAAAATTGAGACCAAAAGGTTTGGGAATTTGCTGCTCTAAAGCATACAATGATAGAAGAAGAAATATAAATAAGAGACCTAATTATTAAAGAGGATATTAAACTATAATTGCATATGATATGATAACGTGCATATTATATATTCCTGATTGGGTGACTCAAAGTGAAACAATGTAAATCCTTTCCAAACTTAAGTTTTAGCCTTAATATTAATCTCAATGGGATTTAAAATACACACACATACACACATATTAAGGGTAATTTGGAGAACTATCTTATTAAATAGCAATATATATTGAAAAGGTAAATGATCAAAATAGTGCAGAACTACAACCAGAACAATGGACTATAACAGAGAACATGGAAACAAATTCTGGAATATATAAAAAAAAATTTGTATGTTCACATCATGAATCAGTGAGTAAAGGGAGAACTATTGAATAAATAGTGCTGGGAATAGTTCTCAACTATCTGGAAAAATTTAATTACGATAGTCACTTCTCAGAACCCGCAAATGGCATAATGGTTATGTCGCTGGCTTCCTGCATGGTTGACCGTAGTTCAAGTCCCGTACCTGGTGGCTTAAAACTCATGATAGGTGTGTGTGCATACATGTCCAAAATCTCAAGAGGAAAAGACGGGATTGCAGTGTGGCCATCTCCCCCCTGGGAGTGATTTCTTGCCTTCTGTCTCTCTATCGCTCTCTGTCTCTTAGGTAAATGCATGCACCTTAGAGCAAAAATCTCTCTCTAAAAAAAAAAGATAGCCACCTCTCATCATATACCAAAGTATATAATAGATGGTTTAATATTAAATAAAAAACAAAGAAGGCAACAGAAGAAAGTATAAGTGAATAATTTACCTTATTTTGCAATTTATGAGCCTATAGCAATAAAAGAAAACAATAGAGAAGGCTAATAGATTTGATAGTGTAAAAAAACGCAGGCCTCAAAAAATGCAAACCTCATACACGTTCAAAACAACACAAAATGAAAAGGTGAGTAACAAATAAGGAAAATTATCTGTAACACACATACATGAGAAAAAATTAATATAACCAATTTATAGTTATTTTTAATTAACTAGCTCTTGAATTCAAAAAGGATCATGTGCAGGAGGTAAAAACGCCAACAACACAGAATTGACAGAATTATGAATATGGAAAATAAGTCTTCTTCCCATATCAGACCCGCATGCCCTCAGGAAAACAGCTACATACTTTTAAGTATATTTTACTTCCTTCCCTCTTTACATACCCAGGAGGATTCCATTTACACTGCTCTATACTTTGAGGTTTTGTTTGCTTTGTTGTTGTTTTATTTTTATTTACTAATATAGCCT
Organism: Tupaia belangeri chinensis; assembly: GCF_000334495.1. Taxonomy (NCBI): domain Eukaryota; kingdom Metazoa; phylum Chordata; class Mammalia; order Scandentia; family Tupaiidae; genus Tupaia; species Tupaia belangeri. Next base: position 1,608,010 of record NW_006160129.1, read on the forward strand.
GGAAATTTTTCTTAAAAAATCAAGAAAAGATTTTTCTCACTCATTTTCAAGGTTGTATTGGATTCCACTGTAAAAAGATATCATAATTATACAGGGCTCTTATAAACCAATACAGTAAAAAATAGGAAAAGGCACGTACAGTACTTAAAAAAAAAGAAACACGTATGACCAATAAACATACACACAGCTCAAGCTCGCTATCAAAGAAACTAAAGTAAAACTTTAGATACCACATTTCGTCGATTGAATTGGCAAATAATTACAAAATTATAATTATTCCACAGTGGTCAAGTCGTGGAGAAACACATCTCATCCATTCTTGGTGTGGGTGCAAAGAGGACCACCCTGCTGGAGACAGTGTGGTCATCAGCACTGAGTGTCTGAACGGTTCCACCCTTTGATGATATGCAGTAATTTATCCTCTTGAAATAATCAGGATCATACAAATTTTTAGGTATATAAATTGCAGCATTATTTTATGAAAGTGAAAAATCAGAAACAACTGCAATGCCCACCAATAGGTAAACAGTTAAATTATGGTATGTTCAAAGGATAGACATTATATGACAAAGCGACCTTCACAATCATGTTTTTGAAATCTATTTAATGACATAGGAAAGAATGTATACAAAAATGTTAATTGAAAACAGTATAATGCAAAACGATACACAAAGAGTATGGATTTGATTGGGGTGAAGAGGAAAAATGGACCAAAATGTTAACAGTGGTTATTAGTTATTTTAAGTTTCTGCTTTATATATATTTTTTTTTCAGTTTTCTAATTTACTAGAAATAACTTTTAAGTCAGGAAAAAGTAATAAACATTATAAAAGAGATTATTGTATTCCTTCGAAGTTAACCAGTATGCATGCAGATACAATCTGCTCTCCAGGCCCTTCTGAGTGAGTTATTATCTGTGTAGAGTACTAGAAAACACTAATATTACTCACACATTATGGTGTCCTACTTTACAAGAGCCTATTTTGCCGTGCAAATTTATCTCAGAAGAGAAAATTGCATGTGCCCATATGTTCTGGTGCTGCAATCTCAACAGTGAATTAAAGGACTAAATCTAGGTGCTTATATAACCCGGTTAAAATTGGGAGTACTTGTATGAGGAGACTCAATTATCTCTGTTACAAAGAGCCCTTATTTCTCTGCCGTGTGAGAGGCATCTGTCAAAGATAAATTCCTGTCGTTTTCAGATGCTCTTTATCCTCCCTAACAAAAACCAGCCGAGGGAAATGACAGTGGAGTTGCACGAAACCAGTGTTCAGACTTCCCGAGAAACTTGTCTTGAAATCAGAAGTCAAATTCCTGACCTACATCAATCTTAACAAAACACATTCCCCTTCAATAAACAGCCACGCATTGACTGTTGGGTACTTCAGGATAAAATAGAGACCTTAACTCTGTGGATTCTTTTCACGAGAGCACAACTAGGAGGCTTCATTTTCGACTTGATATTTAAGAAAGGAAATGTGGAGTGCACCTATCTTTCGAGCCTTATCTTCTATCTAGTACCTACTTCTCCTTTAGACCACAGCAAGATTGGATTACTGGATTCCCCAAACATGCTTGGTGCTCTTACGTCTCCATGCCTTTCTCAGGCTGCTCATCAGCCTGTAATAGCCTCAACCTTAACTTGTACCTGTGAAGATTCTTGACCCCCTTCAAGGCCTTGAGGAAGCTTACCTTGGTCTTCATTTATTTATTTACCTTGGTCGTCTAACTGGAAAGTGTCTTTCCTTTCTCAGAACTCCCAGAGCATCCTGCATCTCTCTAGAGGCACTTTCCAGAATCCCTGAAGGATGCAAGGCAGGCAGTGAAAAGACACTGTTGCCACCAGAGACACATAGATTTGTACCATAGCATTCTTTACTAGTCATATGAACTCAAGTAATTAATTTAACCTCTGAGGCTTAAGCTTCTCGGCTGTAAAGCACATCTTCCTTCTAGAGCTTTTGAGAAGGTAAATAAGAAAACTCATGTGAAGTGCCTAGCAATAACTACAACCACAACAATGGACTATAACAGAGAACATGGAAACAAATTCTGGAATATATAAAAAAAAATTTGTATGTTCACATCATGAATCAGTGAGTAAAGGGAGAACTATTGAATAAATAGTGCTGGGAATAGTTCTCAACTATCTGGAAAAATTTAATTACGATAGTCACTTCTCAGAACCCGCAAATGGCATAATGGTTATGTCGCTGGCTTCCTGCATGGTTGACCGTAGTTCAAGTCCCGTACCTGGTGGCTTAAAACTCATGATAGGTGTGTGTGCATACATGTCCAAAATCTCAAGAGGAAAAGACGGGATTGCAGTGTGGCCATCTCCCCCCTGGGAGTGATTTCTTGCCTTCTGTCTCTCTATCGCTCTCTGTCTCTTAGGTAAATGCATGCACCTTAGAGCAAAAATCTCTCTCTAAAAAAAAAAGATAGCCACCTCTCATCATATACCAAAGTATATAATAGATGGTTTAATATTAAATAAAAAACAAAGAAGGCAACAGAAGAAAGTATAAGTGAATAATTTACCTTATTTTGCAATTTATGAGCCTATAGCAATAAAAGAAAACAATAGAGAAGGCTAATAGATTTGATAGTGTAAAAAAACGCAGGCCTCAAAAAATGCAAACCTCATACACGTTCAAAACAACACAAAATGAAAAGGTGAGTAACAAATAAGGAAAATTATCTGTAACACACATACATGAGAAAAAATTAATATAACCAATTTATAGTTATTTTTAATTAACTAGCTCTTGAATTCAAAAAGGATCATGTGCAGGAGGTAAAAACGCCAACAACACAGAATTGACAGAATTATGAATATGGAAAATAAGTCTTCTTCCCATATCAGACCCGCATGCCCTCAGGAAAACAGCTACATACTTTTAAGTATATTTTACTTCCTTCCCTCTTTACATACCCAGGAGGATTCCATTTACACTGCTCTATACTTTGAGGTTTTGTTTGCTTTGTTGTTGTTTTATTTTTATTTACTAATATAGCCTGGAAATTTTTCTTAAAAAATCAAGAAAAGATTTTTCTCACTCATTTTCAAGGTTGTATTGGATTCCACTGTAAAAAGATATCATAATTATACAGGGCTCTTATAAACCAATACAGTAAAAAATAGGAAAAGGCACGTACAGTACTTAAAAAAAAAGAAACACGTATGACCAATAAACATACACACAGCTCAAGCTCGCTATCAAAGAAACTAAAGTAAAACTTTAGATACCACATTTCGTCGATTGAATTGGCAAATAATTACAAAATTATAATTATTCCACAGTGGTCAAGTCGTGGAGAAACACATCTCATCCATTCTTGGTGTGGGTGCAAAGAGGACCACCCTGCTGGAGACAGTGTGGTCATCAGCACTGAGTGTCTGAACGGTTCCACCCTTTGATGATATGCAGTAATTTATCCTCTTGAAATAATCAGGATCATACAAATTTTTAGGTATATAAATTGCAGCATTATTTTATGAAAGTGAAAAATCAGAAACAACTGCAATGCCCACCAATAGGTAAACAGTTAAATTATGGTATGTTCAAAGGATAGACATTATATGACAAAGCGACCTTCACAATCATGTTTTTGAAATCTATTTAATGACATAGGAAAGAATGTATACAAAAATGTTAATTGAAAACAGTATAATGCAAAACGATACACAAAGAGTATGGATTTGATTGGGGTGAAGAGGAAAAATGGACCAAAATGTTAACAGTGGTTATTAGTTATTTTAAGTTTCTGCTTTATATATATTTTTTTTTCAGTTTTCTAATTTACTAGAAATAACTTTTAAGTCAGGAAAAAGTAATAAACATTATAAAAGAGATTATTGTATTCCTTCGAAGTTAACCAGTATGCATGCAGATACAATCTGCTCTCCAGGCCCTTCTGAGTGAGTTATTATCTGTGTAGAGTACTAGAAAACACTAATATTACTCACACATTATGGTGTCCTACTTTACAAGAGCCTATTTTGCCGTGCAAATTTATCTCAGAAGAGAAAATTGCATGTGCCCATATGTTCTGGTGCTGCAATCTCAACAGTGAATTAAAGGACTAAATCTAGGTGCTTATATAACCCGGTTAAAATTGGGAGTACTTGTATGAGGAGACTCAATTATCTCTGTTACAAAGAGCCCTTATTTCTCTGCCGTGTGAGAGGCATCTGTCAAAGATAAATTCCTGTCGTTTTCAGATGCTCTTTATCCTCCCTAACAAAAACCAGCCGAGGGAAATGACAGTGGAGTTGCACGAAACCAGTGTTCAGACTTCCCGAGAAACTTGTCTTGAAATCAGAAGTCAAATTCCTGACCTACATCAATCTTAACAAAACACATTCCCCTTCAATAAACAGCCACGCATTGACTGTTGGGTACTTCAGGATAAAATAGAGACCTTAACTCTGTGGATTCTTTTCACGAGAGCACAACTAGGAGGCTTCATTTTCGACTTGATATTTAAGAAAGGAAATGTGGAGTGCACCTATCTTTCGAGCCTTATCTTCTATCTAGTACCTACTTCTCCTTTAGACCACAGCAAGATTGGATTACTGGATTCCCCAAACATGCTTGGTGCTCTTACGTCTCCATGCCTTTCTCAGGCTGCTCATCAGCCTGTAATAGCCTCAACCTTAACTTGTACCTGTGAAGATTCTTGACCCCCTTCAAGGCCTTGAGGAAGCTTACCTTGGTCTTCATTTATTTATTTACCTTGGTCGTCTAACTGGAAAGTGTCTTTCCTTTCTCAGAACTCCCAGAGCATCCTGCATCTCTCTAGAGGCACTTTCCAGAATCCCTGAAGGATGCAAGGCAGGCAGTGAAAAGACACTGTTGCCACCAGAGACACATAGATTTGTACCATAGCATTCTTTACTAGTCATATGAACTCAAGTAATTAATTTAACCTCTGAGGCTTAAGCTTCTCGGCTGTAAAGCACATCTTCCTTCTAGAGCTTTTGAGAAGGTAAATAAGAAAACTCATGTGAAGTGCCTAGCAATAACTATTCCAAAAATGATGGTTTCCTTCCACTCTTCCATGATTAAATTCTGCTGCATTCGCAATTTTGTGATACTGTTATCATTCTCCTCACCCAGCACACATTCACATGTGCAATGCACACACGTCACCACAAATCCACATAAGCCCAGCTGTGTGCTGTTCATCTCTATAGTCTCATAGCACTGAGTTCTGGTATGTGTACCTACAGAGAAGGCACTAAAAACATCTGTTGAAAAACATCAGTATATTATACATATCTCAAACATTTAAAGCTGTAACTGTTAAGCCAGAAAAACAGATGGCTGTTTCAAAGACATAAGCATTAACAAGGCACCAGATAGAATTTCTCTGAGAGTAACAATCTAATTCCAAATAGATACATCAAAGACTGGAATTCCTATGAACAGGACAGCAAATATGTACAGAGTGAGACTTCAGGCAAATAGTCTATCTACTATTTTCCCCACACTCTCAATTCTCATTACCTTCAAGCCTTTGAATCTCTTCTGCTGTCACTTCCAGTGTTTGATCAGATAGGGAAGCAACTTGGATGACCTGATAGAAAAAAAGAATAAAATGTGTACGTATGTGCATGTTTGTTTGTTCTTAAGCAGAAGCAATTTTGTCCTTTACAAAAGATAAGGGGGTAGCAAACATCAAAGATCTCTTGTTTTAAGAAACTCTGTCAGTATCCTCAACTGAAGACTGAATCTCAGGCCTCCTGTCTTTCAGGATGGTAATTATACTGCAGATTATTATTCTAAAAGAAAAGATTCATTTAACACATTACAAAATAAACTTAAAAAGCCAAAAGGATAATTTAGCACAAGAAACATGAGGAAGAGTTTAAAACTACATCTTTATGTGTTCTGGTCCCAACATAACACATTATTTCTTGAAAATGTAATATTGGCCTACAATAACATGGAATGGTATCAACAATTCTCTGTGCAATGAAGAAATAAATGCAATTATGAATATATACTGATCACATCATTTGATAACCATATACAGTATTCATTTTAAAAAATAGTTTTTACAACTTAACTTATAAAGACCCAAGATCCAACATGAATTACACCGATGGAACTCTAATTTATTTATTTATTTAGAGAGATTTTTGCTATGGGGTGTGTTTGCTTGCTGGAGACAGAGAGAGAGAGAACAGACAAAAAGAAAGCAAGAAATCCCCCACCCCCAGGTGGGGATGGCTGCAATCTTTCTCTTCTATTCTCCTCTCGGGATTTTTGGGCATGTATGCACATGTGCCTGGCGTGAGTTTTAAGTCGCCAGGTCTGGGACTTGAACCGGGGTCGACTACGTGGGAGTCCAGCGATGTAACCATTACATCATCTGTTGGTCCCAATGGAACTCTTATTTGGGGGCTGAAAGAGACACCTGTCTATTATCTTCATATGAAAGTAGAAAACATCTTGGTCAATAGTAACGAAATAGCCCATGGTAGAATGATTTAGAAATGAGATCAGTCATAGAAGAAGGAAAATCATTTGGTTTCCACAGAGAAAAATGTCCAAATAATCCAGAGTCCATGATCTAGATTCTAAACTTTCAATTAAACATATAAGAAAAAAATAAAACCTTAACTATAAATTCAATGAAATAAAGTAAAATGCACATTTACTTTATAGAATTAATTCAAGAAAAGAGAAAAATTACATACTATCCTCATGTGAACAAACACACCCCATCATTAATCTTCCCACAGTGAAATGCAAGGAGTGAAGAAACCCCTCTGCAAACATTCACTAGTTGCAGTTAGAAGCACTCATATTCAGCTGCACAAATCAGAGTTTTTATTCCAATGGTAAGACCACTGAACTTACCAGCTGTGCAAAAGTTGTAACTTTCAGTCTCTTAAAGAGTTCATCTTTTTTGTACCGATAATCTGAAAAGCAGAATAAGACAAATATTTATCTAGGTTTATGTTGCTTTCTTAAAACTATTTATCCTTTCTAACCATCAAGTTTTATGTTTTATCTTTCAAGGTATTTATACACTTTTAGATATACTGGGTTGTGGGAAAAGTCATGACACATTTTTGCATAGAAAAATAAGTCATGACTTTTCCGACAACCCAATGTTATCTCATTTGATACGCTCAATATCCTCAAAATTAGGTGTGACAGGTAGTATTATCATATGCTAATTTGTTTTCCTTTGGCTTTGGCCATTAGGAAAATTAAAATTGAATTTATAAATCACCTTTTTGTGTCCAGTGTGACTTCACCCTTTGCCTTTATTTTATTAGCCTACCATTTTTTCTTATACTAGGCTGTCTTTACCTAAACCACACTGTACTGCTTGTATTTTTATAAAGTGCATAAAACCCTTTTCAGAACCAAGCAGGGAATAAATATCTGCATTTTACAAATGAGGACAGAGATCCAGAGAAGCTGAGTTACTCCAGGTCCAAAACTGCTAAAAAAACCTTTCTGCCCTACTATTCTGCCGAGCTCGAAAAGATAGTCATAATATTCCTGCAGCTACCAACTATGCTAGAGAGACAGAACTTTCTTTGTATGTGGCATGAAGTTAGGATTGGTCTTAATAACCTCTTATCAGTTTTCCTTCGACTTCAATGATAAATGACCTATTCAGTATTACAAGATGAAACAAGGTCTGGAATTTTGTTGTATAACAATGTGAGTTTACTTAACGCAACTGAACCATTCACTTAAAAATGGTAAGTTGTATGTGTGTGTTTCACCACAACTGAAAATTAAAACCAACCTAAAATATCAGGATTCATTCAGTGCTACCATAATAGTTTTGAGATACAACTCAAATGGGGGTACTTCTACACTTGTATTAATAATATTTTGCATCACATTAGTTACTAAAAATGGGGCCGATCTCACTTTATCTGTCCCACAGATGCATGCTAAAAACATCCTTAACTTTTCTGAAGATGCCTACAAATTCTGAAGAGTCTTCTGTGTTGAACTCTTGCCCACCTTTATCCTTCCCTCCTTTCCTATGCCCCCCCCCCTTGGTGCCTGTGACTCCTTAAGTACAGCCTCATTATTCCAGAATTACCAAAGGTTAGCTGGATAATTGCTACAGCCCTCACAACATAAATGTCTCATAAACTAACACTCCTAGCAACGAAGGAAAGGATTAAAGGTATTTAAGATTGTTTATCTGGTGTTACTAATCATTTCCATGAATTTTACCAAAAAACCAGCACAGACCGGATGATTACTTGAAAGGCCAGCATAGGCTTGGTTTACCAAATGCAGTAGGATTTGAAGTCAGGAAATGATGGTACCTTGAAAACTGGCCTGCTGTAACTCTATCAAGACTCTTTCTTACAGGGAATTAAGTCTTTGTTCTAAAATGTCTCAAAGAGAGCAGTTTGATAAATAACAGACCATGCTTATAGAAAATTCTAGATGCAACAGAGCTTCTAAAACCTGCCAGGCAGCAGAACCAAGGAGACTGAGCAGACTTTTAAAAAGTACAAATGAGTAACTACAGTGCTCCTCTCAATTGCCATCAACTTGCCCACCCAAAAGTCACTTAAGTGAACCAAAATGGCCAAGAGTAAGCCTATGGAAACAGCTAACAGCTTTTAAGTAGTTTGTTCTGTGACATTGATCCCATTTTGGTATGGTTACAAACAGTTTGACATATTTTACTATAAAATATACACATTAAAATTCCCTGTAACTAAATAGATTTACCTTAAATTAAAAAACAGACTTTGGTATATTCTAAGGATTGGCATTTCTACCATCTTCTACAAGCAGTAGGAGCCCCCTGCAAATTCGAGCCTGAACTCTACGTACCTGGTTCTGGTTTAGAAGGACAGCCATCAGTAGGACTTTCTGACATTATTACTCAGAGATAAAAGATCAAACTAGACGTTTTATAGTAAGTTTTAAATTTTTATAAAAAGGATGACTTGGAAAGCTCTGCCAGTCTGTCCTTGCAAGAGCGAACAGAGCTTTAAGAATGGAGCTTCTGCTACTGTAGCTTCTCTCAAACTCTGTGGTGAAGACAAATAATCCTAGTTTCAGAAACGTTATCAAGGTTTGCTTCTCCAATAAGTCTAGGGCCCATGTCTGTCTCTCTCGAGTTACTGGAAGGACAGAGACCTGACTATCTAGGATGTTTCACACTGGATCCAACTAGTGTCATCTAACCACTCAGAACCAAGAATAGGCTTTGTAAACAGTGAATAGACACAGAGTGCCTATTTTCTCCAGGCAGAGTTGAAAGAATATTCAGATTACAAAGGATTTCTGCGTTTTCAGAGTTCTATTAAAATGTGTTACTAGCAAAGGGAAGTTGGGCTCACTGTGGAATACAAATCAAAGGAAGTAACAGAACAGGGTTTGTGATTTCACAGAAAGACATGGCATCTAAGGTAAGCTGAGTAAAGTGATAGGTCTGGGGTGTCGTAAGACAAGGCAATATTCTCCTCCCTTTTGACCCAGAAGAACACTTACAACGGAAAATGGGAAAAGAGAAGGAAATATCTTCTAAAATGTAGTTGCCAAACCAGCATCTAAAGTCATCCTGTCAGGGAATCAGCACAAGGTGTGTGAAACAAGATGATAGAAACCTCCTGCCCACAGCTTCTAAAGATGGAAATGAAAGGAGCATTTTCAAGGATGCTACTCCCAGGGTGTTTACTCTGGAAGATAATCTCCATTTTAAAGAAAGCACATTGTACCTTTAAGAAATGTTTCAAGCAAGATTTCACCCACCTGGGTGGAACAAGACATTTTTTTATGGAACAAATTTCAGGGGAGGACATGTGAGCTCATACTCAGCTACAAATGGATGGGAGGTGAAAGAGACCACGAACCCAAATAGAAGCAGGCCAGCTGGACTTTCTCTTTTTGGATGAAGAAAGGATGACAGAGATGAACTGTAGGTGAGTAAATTAAGATTTTTCCCCCCATAGTTTGACATTTTAATATATATTATATATAAATATTTAAAATATATACACTTACATAAAACATGAAATGTAAAAGAAGAAACAAGAAGGATACTGGGATATTGCACATTTAAAGAAAAATGTCTATGACACCATTTGTTAGAGCTGAACATGGCGAGTGTTACTAAAAACCAGTCAGCATAAAGCTGTTCCTGAGCCCGAATCTACTGTCTAGGGGTTCCCACTACTGTAGCAGTTCAGAAGGAACATTATCATTTTTAAATGAAAAGATCTGCTGTGTTAAAAACAAACAGACAAACAAAGCTTCTGGTGTATTCTGGACTCATCATTTTCTCTTCCAAGAAGACATGTATTGCCAGAAATAAGTCCTGAACTGTGATCAACTGGAGTGCCTCTTTAGTACCATTAGCTAAATACTCCCCGAGCACTGGGCTCTCCTACTTCAGATGTGGGCAAATCCACCTAATAAACAGACGTTTATGCATCTTTAATTCTGGCCTTGAAGAATACATTCTATATCAGTTTTTTTAATAAGTTTTAAGAGTTATTTATGTAATTCCATTTGTTGTTATTATCATTTTTTTAATTTGACCAGAAATAGACAGAAAAAGAGAGAAAGGGAAAGCGAGAAAGCAAGCCACCAGGTCCAGGACTTGAACCATGGTCAGCCATGTGGGAATCCAGTGCCTCATCCACCACGCCACCTGCCAGCTCTCTATATCAGTTCTGAACGCAGACTGAAAAATTATGATTTTGTGCAAGGGTGATGGTCTCAATGACTGCCAGTATACCTGTGCAGGAGATCAGTTTTTAAAAAGGATGTACATGAAATAAGATTTTTAATTAAAACAGACTGCAATGAATTGATAATGCTTAATACTAAGACTAAGCTTTCTTTCTTTCTCACATCTCTCAGTCTTTCATGAATACTCCATAATTTATGCTCACAAAAATGTAATGAAGAGGGAACCAGCAGTTAGCGTAATGGCTATGTTGCTGGACTCCCACGTAGTCGACTGCGGTTCATGTCCCGGACCCGGTGGCTTAAAACTCACGCCGGGCGCGTGTGCGTGCGTGCCCAAGATCCTGAGAGGAGAATGGAGGAGAAGGGATTGCGGTGTGACCATCCCCCTTAGGGGGTGATTTCTCGCTTTCTGTCTCTATGTCTCTCTCTGTCCGTCTGGCGAGCGCACGCGCCCTACAGTGAAAATCTCTCCAAAAAAAAAAAAAAAAGTAATGAAGAGAGATATTGTTACCTTTATCTCAGTTAAAAACAAAACACAACAGGAAAGATTAATAACTTGGAAAAGGCCTGAAGACTGTTGTACAATGAAACTAGAAGCTCAGGTTCTGATGTCGAACCAGATAATATCTCCTATAGGATACAGGTTGGACAGAACTCAGATGCAGAAGTCACAGACCCAGAAGCTGAACAGGATGGTACCTAGTGTCTGCCACATCCTCCAAGGCACCCAGTCAGGTTCACCTGACTTCCGTAACTCCCCACGTGTGTCAGCTGTAGAGTACGGCTGTTTGTTATAACCATCTTATAAAACGACTAGAAAGTTCCATTTCCTTAAAACACCAATAGTGTTACTCACTTTTTTTAATCTCTTCTAGCTTCTCAGTGTATTTAGTCATACTGTTTCCTAAAAAGAAAATCAGAATTTTAGATATACTTTAAATGGAAGAAAATGAGTACCACTGTGAAAACAGAATGAACATGTATTCCTAAGCTTTCCTATTCTGTTACTACAGGATGGTGGAGGACTAGAAGGAAATGTTTGGGCAAAATGTTTTAGTCAAATGTGTTTAAGCTAGGGTATATCCTTCCAAATCATTTATAATTCCCAGGCAGATGTTCATTTTATACATATATTTTTTGCTTTCTGAGTGAAGGTTTTCCTCCTTATATCCCTCCATAATTGTTTTGTGGGAAAGATATACAGATAAGGGGAAAGAAAGAAGCAATCCTCTTTGACTACACTGTCTAGAATGTGCCTTTGGCTACCCAAGTGACTCTCTCCTCCCCATTCTGTCTTCATAGCTTCCTCCTCCTTCCTAGATTTGGTCTTCCACTCACAATTCATGATGATGTTGCAGCCTGAACTAGACCACACAGTCTGTACCCTAGTATTCTCCATGGATTTGGTTTGCTGAGAAAGAACAGCAGATTCCTGCCATTGTGGACAGTCCCCACAGCCCTCATGTTTTATAATTTGGTTCTATATGCTAGGCTCTAGCCAAGGTAGTTTGGAGAGTTTCTGTACTTGAAAACTAGGCCAGGATCATTCTGGTTTCCAAATGTACTATTGTAAATGCTAGTTCTTACACTAGGGGCTATGATTTTTACTAGACATGCTTTGATTTGATTCAGTTCAACACAGCTCCTAAAAGGTATGGCAAAAGGAAAACATTCACAATAACTTCTCATTTAAAAAACACTGCTCCTGGGACCAGCAGTTAGTGTAATGGCTATGCTGCTGGACTCCCATGTAGTCGATCACGGTTCGAGTCCTGGACCCGGTGGCTTAAACTCACACCAGGCGCGTGTGTGTGCTTGTCCAAGATCTCGAGAGGAAAAAGGAGGAGAAGGGATTGCAGCGTGTCCATCCCCCCTGGGGGGGGGGTGATTTCTCGCTTTCTGTCTCTCTGTCTCTCTGTCTCTCTGTCTTTCTGGCGAGCGCATGTGGCCCTATAGCAAAAACCTCTCAAAAAAAGCCAAAAACCAAAATAACTCTGCCCCTAACTTTTTAAGCCTTAAGAGCATCTAGTCTGATTCAGTCCCAATTTGAGAAAAAATAAATGCTTCCAATTTATGGCATGAACTGATATTTTTAAGGACTATTCTGAACTTTTCCTTATGTCTGGGTCAAAAGTAGAGAAAGAAAATTCTTGCCCTGAAACTCAAAATACATTTTCAAAAAAAAAAAAAAAACCCACTTACTTCACTTATTATTTCATCTTTATCATAAATTTATTGTAGCCATTTGTTCGTTTGTTTTTCCTCTTCAGACAGAGAATGGAGGGTTTTGTGTGACCCAGACCTAATCTGTGTCTTTCCAGAAGCTTGGAGAGAGACGAAGGCAGTCAGGGTTACCCAAAAACCTGAGCTTTCCCGAGAAATCTGGATTGCATCTCAGAAGAGACCCAAATATCACCAAAGAACAGAGGTGGAACCAAACGAGATCTTTCCTAGGTTCTTCAAACTGCAATTGACCTGAAATATGACCAGATCTCCAGAGCAGAAACCACAAATTCTTCCTGGACACACATCCCTCCTTCCTACTGCAACTCTGAACTCAGAGTATTTATTGCCTGATCAATATTATGGAAAAAGACGACAAATCGGTATGTTGTGCAGCTCCTCACAGTCTTAATCTTTTTAAAATTTATTTGTATGTTATGAGTGAGAGCATGAGCGAGAGGGAAATAAGCACCTCAGCAGAGTCCCCAGCAATAGTTTTCTTGCCCCAGCCTTCAAGCCAGCCAGGACCATGGATGCACATAGGTAGACCAGGAACTGAAACTGTGATGGTCCATATAGATGCAGCCTCACCTACAGCAGGTTACCACTGCACCACTGAGCTGGCCCACAGTCTTATTCTTAACTGTTTTGTACAGCAGCTTTCGGTTCTATGTCCCGGAGTTCCCTACAGCTATACATTGGTGACGTAGCAGTTTCTTTTGCCTAGAGGAGCCTTAGGTAGTCTAGTCTGAAAAGTGAGGGACAAAAAGGATTCCTGGTTTTTCCAGTGACACAAATAGCTAGTAGCTAAGCCAGAAGCCTCATTTCCAATCTTCTAGTTTCTAATATGGCTCACGAAAACACATGGCTCTTCTATTTGTGTTGTTTTAAAAGCATGATTCACCATGAGGCAAATCTGTAGGAAGTGCTTCTTCCTCAAATAGTAACAGGTAGGGGCTAGCCTAGGCTGTGAACTCCCTGAGGAATGGAAAACAATATGCATCGAAAACAAAAGTGGATCTCATTCACGCTGTCTTTATTTTAAAATACTGCACAGTAGTCTCTACTAACAGGGTCTAAAATTAATCTCTCAACTAATTACTAATGTTGTCAGTCTTTGCACAGTTTTTCTAGTATCAACAGCCCCTTCCCCATGATCACATTAGAAGATAAACTGTCACATTGATGCTTTTCCCCCTAAAAGTGAACATAGTGAAACAAAGTCTTTTCCACAATTATGTAACTATTGGGCAAAATTAAGAACAAATCTAAGAGAACTGCTGATAAAAAGTCTTTTCATTATAGAGATCCATTCAATCCAATAGCAAAAAAAAAAAAAAAAAAAAAGAGAGAGAGAGAGACTTGAGAATTTCTGCACTGCTTCAATTGGAGAAATAAGGCAGGAGGATGGCTGACACAAAAATCAACATAGACATCCCTAGAAGTGATTTTAGAAATGATAGGTGGCATTTCTATAAACGTTTATTCATTTCTTTTCAGGAGACAGAGAAAAGCACCTTCAATATGATCTCATGCCACAATTGTCCCACCAGCCTTCCTAGCCACCCAGGATCATAGGCAAGCACACAGACCTGGTGTGTACAGATGGACCTGGGGGCCAAACCCCAGTCTTCCATATGACTTTCAGCATTGTTGTGCGGCTGCTTGTAACACCATAGTGATACCAAAAAGTAGCATTTTATCACAGTTTACACACTGCTTATACCTTAACTAAGCAGTTTATCTTTCTGTATCTGATGGCATCTAAAAACAGTTTTTTGAGGACCAGAAGACAGTGTAATGGTTATGTTGTTGGACTCCCATGTAGTCGACCATGGTTCGAGTCCCAGACCCAGAGGCTTAAAACTCACACCAAGTATGAGTGCGAGCATGCCCAAAAATCCTAAGAGGAGAATGGAGTAGAAGGGATTATGGAGTGGTCACCTCCCCCGGAGGGAAGTTGATTTCTTGCTTTCTGTCTCTCTGGCAAGTGTACGTGCCCTATAGCAAAAATCTGTCTAAATAACTAAATAAAAATTTTTTTTTTGAGAGGTTTTTGCTACCGGGCGCGTGCGCTCGCCAGACAGACAGAGAGAGACATAGAGACAGAAAGCGAGAAATCCCCCCCCAGAGGGGATGGTCACGCCACAATCCCTTCTCCTCCATTCTCCTCTTGGGATCTTGGGCACGCACGCACACGCGCCCGGCGTGAGTTTTAAGCCACCGGGTCCGGGACGCGAGGCACAGTCGACTACATGGGAATCCAGCGACATAGCCATTACGCTAACTGCTAGTTCCCAATAAAAATGTTATTTTGACTACCTTTTTAAAAAAGACCGAAAGGAATCAACTTCATCATGCCTTATTTGTAAATATATACTTTTTTAAATATGAAAATAAGGAGACCTGTGCCAGTTTCACAACCTGGTGGTTAAGAGAAATTGCCCCCAAATGGTTGATGGCAGTTGAAATTCCAGCCTTCCTGGCTTGAAAAACACATGGAGCATGTGTGCCTGCCCCAGATCCCAGCAAGATGGTGAAATGGAGGAAGAGAGATTGCCATGTGATCACATCTGACTGGGGGGGTGCTTTTTACCTCTCCCTATGGCCTACATGCATTTGCCCTTTACAATTAAAAAATAAAATAAAGGAGACTATAAGTGAGCTGACTTTTTAAGAAATTTGAAATTACACATTACTGCCAGACAACTTTTCCTACATAAGACTTTAATTGAAAAGAAAGAAGTCAGTGCTTCCCATTGCTTACTGACTGAAGTTTAAACTGACTCTAGCACTGAAGACATTAACTTCTCCATCTCTGCAGTGTCGCCTTAATTACTGACCTTGATAAACTCTCAGTCTTTGGTTCTCTAACATAGCACCTTGTCTTAGGAAACACAATAGCTTACCCAGAAGGAAGTGACCTTTTCTGCCTTTGAACTTCACAGCACTCAGCTTACCACCATAAAGCATCTATCACTGGACTGCCTTGTCCACCTTATTAGAAAGTCCTTTACGTGCATGTCCGTGCACACACACATACACACACAATCTTTATTCTTGTATTGTCTAACATATATGACACTCAAACATATTTGCTGAATGAAATACACTATAAAGATCTACCATCTGAAAACTCTTACAGTGAGTTGTTGTATCAGGCAAATAATCACACTCTTTTGGCTTAAGTTTTTGTATCCCTGATTTTCTTTTCTTTTCCCTTCCTTTTCTCTCTCTACCTCTTTCTTTCTTTTTCTAAAATACCAAAGGCTGTGCATGTTTGCCAGGGGAGAGACAGAAAGAAAAAGAGAGAGAGAAAGCAAGAAAGCACTCACCATGGGGTATGGTTATACTGCAATCCCTCCTCCATTTCTCTCTTCTGTTGGGATTTTGGGCACTCACACACATGTATCCAGCAGATAAAAACACACCAATGCCACGACTTGCTGCCTTAACTACCAAGCTGACCCCTGAATTTTTTTTTTTTTTACTTTTTTTTTTGGAGAGGTTTTCGTTATAGGGCATGTGCGCTCGCCAGACAGACAGAGAGAGACATAGAGACAGAAAGCGAGAAATCACCCCCCGGGGGGGATGGTCACGCTGCAATCCCTTCTCCTCCATTCTCCTCTCGGGATCTTGGGCACACATGCACATGTGCCCGGCGTGAGATTTAAGCCACCGGGTCCGGGATGCGAACTGTGGTCGAGTACGTGGGAGTCCAGTGACATAGCCATTACGCTAACTGCTGGTTCCCGACCCCTGATTTTTTAAAACTATGCACAACTTGACTTGCTTACAGTATGTTCTATATATACTACTTATATGAACCATATTGTTTCAGGATCGGAGAGGTTTTCGTTATAGGGCATGTGCGCTCGCCAGACAGACAGAGAGAGACATAGAGACAGAAAGCGAGAAATCACCCCCCGGGGGGGATGGTCACGCTGCAATCCCTTCTCCTCCATTCTCCTCTCGGGATCTTGGGCACACATGCACATGCGCCCGGCGTGAGATTTAAGCCACCGGGTCCGGGATGCGAACTGTGGTCGAGTACGTGGGAGTCCAGTGACATAGCCATTACGCTAACTGCTGGTTCCCGACCCCTGATTTTTTAAAACTATGCACAACTTGACTTGCTTACAGTATGTTCTATATATACTACTTATATGAACCATATTGTTTCAGGATCCCATCAACCTTGACATATATAAGGTGGTATTTAGCTTCTACTTTGTTTATAATTTAAGTTGCAATAAAAGATATATAATATTTTACAATTAGAATCAAGAGAAAGAAACAACTAGATGAATGGCACTATGCAAAGAGATTACAATCAATTAACTGACTGACTCATTCATTAGACTTTTCTCGTTTTTCTATAATTTAATAACATGATTTGTACTGAGCTAGCAAGTGATTTTGAGCGCAGTAATCTAAAGTGGGTAAGATTTATAAGGCATGAACTCAGTTGCTAAGAGACAACTCCATGGCTTTATTTTCCTTCAATATTTCCCTCCTCTACAGAGAAGTTCTTCTGGCTCAGAAGGAGCAAAAAGCGTGAAAAGAGGCACAGTGGTCCTTTGTGAATCTCAACAAGTTATACATGTGTATAGTGCTTTCTGGTTTATAAAAGCCTTTCACATACATTTCTTCCTTTGACGTAAGAAACAGAATTAAATACCAAATAAAAATGAAAGGTAGTCTGTAATGAGTTTGAGTGCTTCAGATCAAGGCCATTAGTGAATATTCAGGAAAAATGAAAGCTAAAGAAGAAAAAAAGAAATGACTAGTTTGTGTAGAGATAACAAAAGAAAGGTGAATCTCTTTCAAAAAAAAAAAAACAGAAATAGGCAAGAAAAGACTAAGAAAGTCTACAGAATTTTGGAAGGCTAGAGAAATTTTAAATTAGATTGACTATGATTGAAATGAGAGGATAATACAGCCAACAAAAGAGTGTAAGGGACTAGTAAAGGGGGAGCCCCACAGCTTGGAAAGGGCGCCATAATCAGCTTGCAGTGCTGCAGAACAGAAACCCAGAGAGGATACTCAAGGCTCCATGAGAAACCTGCAATGGCAACTGAACCAAACACAGTCAGGGATTTCATCAGAAGCATAATCCGTTCACAGCACAGTCTGGCAATACGGGGGAGCTGGTGAGATAACTCAATCACCTAGGGAACAAAAGAAATATTTGAAGTTCGAAATTATTCTGAGATTTCTAGCCGTGGCTGTACATCGGTATTTGGGTTTACGTTAGAGGTTGGAAGTATAGAAACGGAAAATATCTTTACCCAGGAAGAAGATAACAGTCTTTGAAGAACTCAGTAGAAGGTGATTTGGGAGAAGACAGGAAACAGCACAAAATAGTCTATTTCTTTTGATGAACTCTGAACTCCTCGCTACTTGGTAAGAAAATATTAAAGACCCATCTATTTAGTCTAAGAAAGAGAACTACTTCTCATTCCTGTGCCTATTTCTATTGCTCTGACTGCAGAGCTCAAGAGCAGACTACAGCTGAGAACTTCCTACAGTTATGAGGGCTTAAAGTCCCTCTTCTATTTTAACACAGATTCCTCACTCTTTTTTTTTCACCTCATGGCACATAAATTGGGTTGTTGGAAAAGTCATGACATTTCTTTTCTATGTGAAAATGCATCATGACTTTTCTGACAACCCAATATAAATAACATAACATTTGAATAAAACACTGGGTTTGGGCTGCCCAAGTCCTATTGGTTTCCCAAAGGGCTGAAGGGATCTGTATCTTGGCACATAACTGTCATGCCAATGCACACCAGGTGGAAATCTCCCTCTCAATACACACGGAGTAAGTTACAAAAATGCATAGAAACACAAACATTAAAATAAAATCCCTCCTCTAAATTGACTTTAAAATAAATTCTAAATTTGAAACAATAAAAAAGAAATTGAACACTAGAATAAGATTTCTCTCCTACATTCTCTAAACTACTTTGAGTTTTAAGCAATGACGCACACATTGGCTCTTCCAAAAGCTATTACAACAAAAGTTGTTTGGAAGACTTTTGCTTTCAGTAAATGGGGTAGATGTACTTTTCTCTATTTCTCTACTTATGGACCCACAGAATGGGAGAAAATACTTACAAATCATATTTCTTATAAGACTCCATTATCCAGAATATGTAAAAGAACTCTTATAACTCAAAACTAAGCAATTTAAAAATGGACAAATGATTTGAATAGATGTTTCTTCGTAAGAGATATGCAAATGCCAACAAGCACATAAAAAGGTGCTCAACATCATTAGTTGTTAGGAACATGTGAACTGAAACCACAATGAGGTACTACTTCACACCCACAAAGATGGCTATAATCAAAATGATAAATAACAAGTATTAGTGAGGATATGGAGAAAATTGAGCTCTTGATGTTGGTGGGACTGTAAAATGGTGTGGCTGCTTTGGAAACAGTTTGGCTATTCATCAGAAAATTACACATAAAGTTACTATATGACCTTCAATTCAACTCCGAGGCATGTACCAAAGAAAACTGAAAACACATGTTTATATAAAAACTTGTACACTGCAGTTTATAGCAGCACTGTGGCCAGTAAGTGTAAACAATCCAAATATTCATCAACTGATGAGTAGACAAACTGTGAGATATCTATATAATAGAATATTATTTGACAATAAAAAGGAATGAAGTACTGACACATAATACAAGGGATTAACCTTAAAGACATTCACTAAGTGAAAGAAGCCAATAACAAAAGGTCAATATTGTATGATTCCATTTATATGAAATGTTCAGGATAGACAAATCAGTAGATACAGAAAGTGGATTAGTGGTTACCAGAAACTGGTAATGGAAGGAATGGGAAATGATCGCTATTGAATAGGGAGTTTCCTTTTTTGACGACAAAATATTTCCAAAATTAGATAGCGCTGATGGTTGCACAATCTTGTGAACACAGGTTTGGAAGGAAAGAGGAATGCAAACCTACTAGGAATCTCAGGACCTGAGGAATAACATAATGGTCAAGTTATCTGTATTTTCATTTTTTAGCATCATATATCTTAGACCTGAAACTAAAGAAGTGCGTGATCCAGAAACACCGATGTACACAAACTAATCCCCATGAAAAATCTGCTGTCTTTAGCCAAATTAATGGAAAAGGGACAGCCTAGTAAGACAGAAACTGTTAGACAACTGCTCTACTCCAACCAAACCACAGAGAAGTTGTGGTTTCATCCTCACCCCTGCCAGCAAAGGCCAAGTGGGGAGGCTTGACTGCCAACTTTGCTACATGAGTGACCTAGTGACCTCCAATAAGCTGTCAATGGAGTACTGGAAAGAGGAGGAAAAGAGCAGGGTTGAAAAAGCAGTCAAAGATAGTACTGAAATCATCCTAAATTTGGCAAGACTTACGTAGAAGCTGAGTGAACTCTCTGAACAGGATAAACCCAAAGAAATTCACACCAAGACACATATAATTAAACTTCTAAAAACTAATGACAAGTGTCAGACTATGGTCTGGTGGTTAAAAAGCTGGATCCCATATGGCAAACCATGCAGTTTGAGGCCTAGACCCGGCAGCCTGAAAAACGTGTGCCCACAATCTCAAAAGGAGAGAGAAATGGAGGAAATGGGACTGGATATGACCATGCTCCATGTATAGGTACCTTCTCCCTCTTCCTCTCTCTCTCCGGCAAGCACACATGCCCTTTGGCAAATTACAAAACAAAATCTAAAAACCCTTCAAATTGGCAAGAGAAAAGTGGCACTTCACCTAAATGAGAAATATAATTTGAATGGCAGTAAATTTCTCATCAGAAATCATGATGGCCAGGAGAAGTGGCACAAGATTTTTTCAAGTGCTGAAAGTAAGTAACTGCCAATTGTAATCCTATAATTAGAGAAAATAACTCTCGGGAATGAAGAGAAATCAAGACATTCTCAGATGAAGAAAAACTCAGAGAACTTGTCACTAGAAAACCTACTCTTAAAAAAATGGCTAGAAGAAATTCTGTAATCAGAAGGGAAATGATAAAAGAAGGAACTTTCGAACACAAGAAAAGCAAAAGTATGGATATATACATTATTTCTAGTGCCCCCAGAACATATAACTTAATAGTTCATACCCTGGGCAATTAAACAAACAATAGTACTTCTTTTCTTTATTCATGAAGAATATGTGTATGTACATGCATGTGAGTATGAGTTCATGAGAGATATGAACCTTATGAATATAGGCAGTTTTCTTTCTTTCTTTCTTTTCTCTCTTTCTTTAGAATTTTTGCTACAGAGTGCATGTGCTCACTGAAGAGAGAAAAAGAAATTACCCCCTGGGGGCATGGCCATGCTGCAGTCCTTCCTCCATTCTCCTCTTGGGATTTTGGCCACACATGCACAGGTACCCAGCATGCCTTTCTTTTTCTTTTCTTTTTTTTTTTTGGAGAGGTTTTCACTATAGGGCGCGTGCGCTTGCCAGACAGAAAGAGACATAGAGACAGAAAGCAAGAAATCACCCCCCAAGGGGGATGGTCACGCCGCAATCCCTTCTCCATTCTCCTCTCGGGATCTTGGGAACGCACGCACATGCACCCGGCGTGAGTTTTAAGCCACCGGGTCCAGGACGCGAACCGAGGTCAACTACGTGGGAGTCCAGCGGCATAGCTATTACGCTAACTGCTGGTTCCCCCAGCATGCCTTTCAAGTCCCTGGGCCGGGACTCAAATAGTGAAGTTAGTCATGTAGGATCTAGCCACCTTAACCTCCATACCACCTGCTAGCCCAGCATAAATTTTTAAAAATAAAACATTAAATAGAATTCAACAATACAAAGTCTGTCTGTATGTATGTATACAATTTATATAATCATGTTTTTTGTTTGCCTGAATTATATTGTGAATTATGTTGATTTTCAAATATTGTACCAGTTTTTCATCCATGAAATAAATTCCACTTGATCATGATACATATACATATATATATGGTTTATATAAATTGATGCAAAAAAAGCATTTGATAAAATTCAATAGTTATTCATGATAGATACTCTCAGAAAAGTAATAACAGAAGGAAACTTCCTAAATCTGACAATGAACATCTATAAAAAACCTACTATTAACATTAACAGGCTTAATGCTGAGAGAATAAATTATTCTTCCTAAGGTCAGGAGTAAGGCAAGGATATTCACTCTTACCACTCTTATTTGACAGGGTTCTGGAAGTTCTAGCCAATTCAATAAGGCAATAAAAAGGAAATAAAAGCATACAGACTGGAAAGGAAGAAATAAAGTTGTTTCTTTTTGTGGAACATGACATAAGCCCCAAGAAATGTACCAAAACAAAAAAACCTATACCTAAAAAGTGAATTCAGCAAGGTTGAAGGATACAAGATAAATATACAAAAATAAGTATTTCTAAATACTAGGTCATTTGAAAAGTCATGACATACTATTCTATGTCTTTCTATGCAAAAATGTGTCATGACTTTCCCAACGACCCAATACTAATGTGCACATAGACACCAAAATTAAAAATACAATACTACTTATAATTTCTCAGAAAAACACTTATGTATAAATCCAACAAAATATGTATAGGTTTTATATGTTGAAAACTAATTCTGAAAAAAAAAATCTAAGTAAATGGAGAACCATATTGTATTCATGAATTGAAAGACTCAACAGAGTAAAGCTGTCAATTCTCAAGTTAATAAGTAGGCTTATTGCAACTCCTATCAAAATCACAGCAATTTTTTGGTAAATATAAATTAGATTTTTTTCTAAAATTTATATAGAAAGACAAAGGAATTATAACAGCTAAAATAATTCTGTAAATAAGAAAAGGAAATAATTAGTCCAACCATCTTTAAGTATCCAATTCACAGTATAGCTATAGTAATCAAAACTAGCCAGGATACTAGCAGAGGAATAGACACACAGATCAAGGGAATAGAATAGAGAACCCAGAGATACACACATACAAATATGCCCAACTGACTGTTTTTTAAAGAGTTATTTTATTTAACTTTATTTATTTGTTTTTTATTTTAATTTCATGATAAAGGGACAGAGAGAGAGAGAGAGAGAGAGAGAGAGAGAGAGAGAGAGAAAGTGAGAAAGCAAGCTGCCAGATCTGGGACTTGAACTGCAGTTGATCAGCACCTTTAACCACCATGTCACCTGCCAGCCCTTCAATTGACTTTTGACAAACATAAATGTACAGTTCAATGGAGGAAAAGCAACCTTTTTAACCAATGGTGCTAGACTTAAGTAAAAAGTTCATCTTGATCTAAGTCACATACTTCACATGAAAATTTTCTCATAATGTAACGTGAACTTAAATGTACAATCTAAAACTATAATACTTTAAGAAAAAAATCATGATAGAAAAAATCATTAGGATCTAGACTAGGCAAAGAGTTCTTCATCTTGACAACAAAGTTATGACCCCTCAAAGAGAAAACTGGACCTTGTTATAATTTTTAGAACTTGTTTCTTGGGAACCCTGTTAGGAGGATGAAAAGATAAGTTACAGTCTAGGGAAAAATATTCGCAAACCACATATTTGACGAAGGACTAGTAGCTAGAATATGTAAGGAACTCCCAAAATTCAACAGTAATAAAAGCAAAAAGCCCAGTCAGAACATAGGCAAAAAAAACATGAACTGACATTTCATTGCAGAAGATGTATGGAAAATAGTAAGTACATGACAAAATGTTCGTTATTAGTCATTAGGGAAATGACATGATTTGCTACTATGAACCTAACAGAATGGCTATGAAAAATAGTGACAATACCAAATATTGGTGAGGATGTGAAGAAAATATATTGTTCATCTATTGCTGATGGGAATGTAAAATGGTATAGCCACCTTGGAAAAGAGTTTGGCAATTTCCTGAAAAAACTAGACAGGCAAGGGTGGCCCCCTAATGCAGTTGTTAAGTGCTGTGTATTGAGAGCCAGATCCCACATGGCTGACTATGGTTTGAATCCTGGCCCACGTGGCTTGAAAAACATGCTGGGTGGATGTGTGTGCATGCTCCAAATCCTGCCAGACTGGAGGAGAAATGATTGTGGCATGACAATACCCCACCGGGTGGTGCTTTCTACCTCTCTTTCTCTGGCAAGCACATGTGTTCTCCAGGAATTAAAGGAAAAAAAGGTCAAAAATAGCAACAACAACAAAAATCTAGACAGGCAACTATCGTATGACGAGCAATTGTACTTCTGGACATTTATCCCAGAAAAATGAAGACTTGTGTTCAAACAAAACTTTACCCATAAATATTAATAGTACCTTTATTTGTAATAGGCAAAAAGTGGAAACAACACAGATGTCCTTCAGAAGGTAAATGGTTACACTGTGGTACATCTACACCCTGGAAAATAAGCCAGTAATAAAAAGGAACAAACTGCTGATATGTCTCACAACCTGGATGAGTCTCCAAGCAAGAATTGTGCTGAGTGAATAAAGCCAATCCAAACAATCCAAAAGGTTGTATGCTACATGATAAAAATAGAGAACAGATTAGTCATTGTCAGAGGTTAAGGAAGGGATGGGAGTGAAAAGTAGACGTGGAATCCTTGTGGTGATAGAAATGATCTGTATCTTGACTAGATATGTATGATTGTCAATGTCACAGTTGTGAAAGTTTTGTTAAGATGTTACCATTATAGGATAAAGAGTACATGGACTTCCTCTGTATTATTTCATACAAAATGAATATGCATTTACAATTACTGGAAAATAAAAAAAATTTGGTTAACAAAAAATGTTTTAAAATCTCAGGATATGAAAGGATATAGGTATTTCAGACATATTATAAATGCAGATATAAGTACTTCCATATAAAAAAAACCTGAAATCAGGCACCATTATTGTGTCAAATTTTGTTTACTAAATGAACAGAAAGAATGGGGGCCAGCAGATGGTGTAGTAGTTATGTCGTTGGACTCCCACATGGCTGATCATGGTTTGAGTCCCAAACCTGGTGGCTTAAAACTCATGCCAGGCACATGCTCATGTGTGCCCAAGATCCCAGGAGAATAGAGGAGAAGGACTGTAGTGTGGCCATCCTGCCCAAATGATTTCTCACTTTCTGTCTCTCCAGCAAGTGAACAGGCCCTATAGCAAAAATCTCTAAAAAAATAAAAATTAAAAAAAAAGGAAAATGGGGATGTCAGTCACAAATTTCAATTCCATTTCCAGGAGGAAAAAAAAAAAACTATAAATATATCTGAATTAATCTTTGACTCTTAAAAATTTTAATTTTAAGGAGGTATAAAGGCTCCAAAAGAAATTCTTTGTTTATAGTCATCTTTAAAATAATGTCTGAATTTCAGGGTCAGCAGGTGGCATGGTGGTTAAGGGTGCTGGACTCTCATGTGATCAATTGCAGTTTGAGTCCCAGACTTCGTGGCTTGCTTTCTCACTTTCACTTTCCCTCTCTCTGTCTGTTTTTCTTTGGTCATATTTAACATTAATAATGATAATAAATAAAGTTAAATAAAATAATTCTTTTTAAAAAGTCATGTCTGGATTTCTCAGAAACAACACAGCATTTTAAATTGAAATGCTTACTTCATATAATCACTTGTTTCAAAAGGGTGTGCCACTGCTGCAGTTAAAGGGAAGTTGGACAGAGATGGGGGAGTTAAGGGTATCTGTAATAGAAGGAGCAGGCTGGGGGAAACACAGGGGCATTATGGCCTAAGAGACAGCACACTAGACTTGACACCAGATCTCCAGTATTGGCTGCCTGATCCTGCATATAATCCTAGTTCTGTCTACTTTATTGAACTCCAAGCAAATTACAAAGTCTCTGTGCCACAATTTCCTCCACTGTTAAAGTAGAGATAATATTTTTCACCTGCCCATCAAACAGGATATTTGCAAGAATAATATCTGCATGGTATGGAAATGTTTGAAAGAAAGGTAGCAAGAAATAGTATCTGCAAATGTGATGCATTTAAAACGTTTCATGTAAATCTATTTTATATGAGAAAACATGCATAATGGAAGATAATGATTTTAAAGGAAACTTGCGAAAGGGAGAAAATAAACTGGAGTAGACAAAACAGATGAGATGATTTAAACAAAGTCAATATCCCAGTTTACTTTTCTTCATTGTCATGAAGCTATGATGGAAATTTCAGTATTGCTAAAAGCATAAAAGTTTGTCACTAGTCAAACCATCTTAATCAGATGAATTTTCCATGACAGGACTTAAAAGGCTGGAAAAAAATTAATAAACAACCACAGTCTCACAAGACTGTAAATCCACGAGGGTCTGGGCAGCAATCTGTAATACAACACTGAAAAATGGGAGGAGCATGGAAAAAAGTAGCTACATACCCTTAAATTTCATTTTACCTGAACTACAGCACTCATTACATATTGTTGGTGTTTTAGTTACTCATGCAACTGTCTGCCTCCACTTGAGTCTAAACTCTTTGACTGCAAAAAACACAACTGACACTCATCTTTCTATTTCCCATGGTCTATATCTTTGCAAGTGGCCGGCACACTGTAAACACTGAATTGAACAAACATACATATGTATAATCTGATAAAATCAATTTAAAGGAATATAATCAAGGGTTCCAAAATAGAGATCAACCTCCTGATATTTATTTAACTTCAGCCCTATAACTTATGGAACTATAATTTCAATTTCTGAAATTTCATTTTCTCAATTTATATTATTTCTTATGTGGTAAGGAAAAATAAGCTAAATTATGTGAATGCATATTTTTACTACTAATCTGAAAATCAGCTTTCAGAAATAAATCCCAAACCCAGAAAGACATCAGGCAAGATAATGAGATACTTTCAGTTGTGATTTATAGCAGGTATATGATGAGTTGCTTCCTGTCAATAATTAGCTATAGGATTAAAAGCAAAAAGTTCTAATTTTCTAATCTTTACTCACCAGTGTCCAGTCTTGACTTGATATGCTGATATCTTGGGTTCTGTGGTATCCTTTTGGTCAGATACTAAAAAATAAGAAAACTCATAATTAATTGGGTTAATGTAAAGACAAGAGTGGCAAAGTCAGGAAACAGATGCTTAAAAAAAATAGAACAAATGCTAAAATTTCATAGACTTTAGAGATGGAAGAAGCTCTAGAGGTCTGACTGTCTCTCCAATATAGGACTCATTTTTTTACAGCATCTTCACATGCAAAGGTAATTATTTTGTTTGTGCCCAAACACATCTGTTGTCAAGATAATATCAGAGCATTATGTGATAAGAAAAAAAAGCTCTTAAAATTTTTTTACATTGGGGAACCAGCAGTTAGCGTAATGACTATGTCGCTGGATTCCCACGTAATCGACCGCGGTTCGCATCCCGGACCCGGTGGCTTAGAACTCACGTCGGGCGCGTGTGTGTGCGTGCCCAAGATCCCGAGAGGAGAATGGAGGAGAAGGGATTGCAGCGTGACCATCCCCCCTTGGGGGCGATTTCTTGCTTTCTGTCTCTATGTCTCTCTCTGTCTGTCTGGCGAGCACATGCGCCCTATAGCAAA
>NW_006160129.1:1635470-1638121 GCF_000334495.1 Tupaia belangeri chinensis
AGGAGGCCCCTAAAAAAAAAAAAAAAAAAAAAAAAAAAAAAAAAAAAAAAAAACTCTGAAAAAAAAAATAAATAAGTTAAAAAAATTTTTTTTTACATTGAGTCAAAAATCTCCCTTCAATTTTCTTTCAGTCCATTCAATTTCCATTCCACTATCGCAACCCATTATAAATCACCTGACTCCACCTCAAGAAATAATGTTAAAATAACTAAAGGCAGTTATTCTGTCCCTTTTTTTTTTGGAGAGGTTTTTTCGCTACAGGGCGCATGCGCTCGCCAGACAGACAGAGAGAGACAGAGAGACAGAAAGCAAGAAATCACCCCCCAGGGGGGATGGTCACGCCGCAATCCCTTCTCCTCCATTCTCCTCTCAGGATCTTGGGCACGCACGCACACACGTCCGGCATGAGTTTTAAGCCACTGGGTCCGGGACGCGAACCGCAGTCGACTACATGGGAGTCCAGCAACACAGCCATTACGCTAACTGCTGGTCCCTTCTGTCCCTCTTTTTAATTTCACTCTTTCTATAGTTTCTAGGACACCGCCTCTGGACACCTTTGGGCTTTGCCCAGATCTCCCTTAAAAAGGGGCAGGCTGGGTCCAGACCTGAGCACAGTGCTCTGGGTATTGTCAGGCCAGCACCCAGTTGAGCAGGTTCTCCAACTGCTTCCCTGGAGTCTGTGGCTCCATGGATGCTACAACCTTGGTATCTGTTCTTGTGGCCACTGAGGTTCCTCTTGGGCTCAACATAAGTTTATGGTCAGCAAAGATGCTTATGTTAGTTCTCCTTTGTGCTGTTCTCTGGTAATTAACTCTTTGAATCTGAGTGCAAGACATTATCACATAGTAAATTCCAATGGAATTGTGAGTGCCATTAAATGAAGGAAGGCTAAAGAATAAAGACATTATGACATACAGTTTTCTTGCTCAGGCCTGTTTCTGGCCTAAAGCATAAAATCCTATGTGTAGTAACAAGCACTTGTGGAAAGTGAAATTAAAACTAAGTAATACTGGCTTCATCGTCTGGCAGTCTCACACATATTATGTTGAAGTTGCCAGGACTATCTCCCTAATGTACCATACTCATTCAGGTCTTTGGTCTTGGCAGATGCCTTTCCTCAGCTTGTCTTTGGGTATAACTTTATTTCTTCTTAAAGCTGTCTAAGGCAAAACTGGCACTTACTTCTCCCTGGCTCTAAGAGTTCCAACATCCCAAACCACTATTTACACTTCGATTTTCTTGTCTAGGCTAGAATTTCCTTGAAGGCAGGAATAATGACTTACTTATATTCATATTCGCCTACTATCTGGTAGGTATATTTATTGATCTTCAGTCCATAAATGAATATTTAGAGTGAAGATTATATTATAGGCTATCTGGTTCCTTAGAATAGATCATCAAACTTACGAAAACGGTATCCCTGCTTTTGAAAATACAGTTAGCTACAGCATGCTCTGTTGGAAGGACTGCAAAATAAATCATTTACATATAAAAAAATCTATTCAAGAGATGACTAAAAATTCATAAAAATAATATAGGATACTTTAATGACTTACAAAATATCTGTTGACCAGAGTTTTGGGTTTCGGAGACCAGGTAGAATTCTTTAAACCTGCATTGGGCCAGTCCATGGCCTAGTGGTTAAGGGAGCTGGGTCTCACATGGCCAACAATGCAGTTTGAATCCCAGCCCCAGAGACTTAAAAAACGTGCTATGCACATATGCATGATGCTCCAAATCCCAGCAGGATGAAGAAATGGAAGAGAAAGGAATGTGGTATGACCATGCCCCATGACGGGGGAGGGTGTGCTTTCTTCTCTTCTCTCTCTCTCTCCCCCTCTCCTTGGCTAGCACATCTGCCATCTGGCAAATGTAAAAATAAAACAAAACAAAACAAAACAAAAAAGAAACCAAAAAAAAAAAAAAAAACTACTGGGGGGTATTTACAGAGAGTTAACAACTTCTAATTTTTACAAGCACATAAAAAAAATGAAAATAAAGCAAAACCTCACAACTACCATTTACTATTTTAATAAGTAAAAAGTAAGAAAGGAGAAAAAAAAACCTAGAATAAAAAGGTTAGTCCTTTAGCGTTATTATAAAACTCACAATATCTGTGCTTTTCACCTCATCCCAGGCAAGTAAAACCCTCTTCATGAATGCTTAGCATTAGTCCTCAGAATGAGTTTGTATCCACGGAGCTATTTTATCCTTAGAAAAAGTCGGAAAGCTCATTCTTTGGTATGATCAGTAACCCTGTGACTTTAAGAGAAAGTGACGATAACATGAATTCCAATTCCTTCCCTAGACAAAGATGGGGAAGATTCTTAGTAAGTGAAGGAAAATATGCAAAGATTGAAAAGGGAGATTTTAGGACAAGTCCCCCAGAGACAATATCATGGCAAAACAAATAAAAAACCAGACAAAACATGTGCCTGGTGAATTTGGTCAAGTAAAGTTAGTACTCAACTTCAGTTATCTTAGGCCAAGGGATTTTTTTTTCCCCCTGATTGTGTATTTTTATCATCTCTATACTCTATTTCCTCTTTATTTTTTAAACTATTTTTTTTTCTTCCCCACTAGCTTCCTAGCAAAGCCTCTTTTTAAAATATTCCAGGCTAGTCTCTGCTGCACCAAGGGGATTTGTCCAC
>NW_006160129.1:1638439-1643417 GCF_000334495.1 Tupaia belangeri chinensis
TCTATGCTGAACCAAGGGGATTTGTCCATACATATGCCAAAATAGCTAAGAAGTCAGGGTGACTCTGGGGACCAGGTGTGGTGGCAACAGATGAGGAGGGGAGAGAGTGTGGACAGCTGCAGTGGCTGAGCTCTTCCCACCCTTGGTTTTCCCTTACACAGACTAATGAGAAATCCAGATGCTGCAGGAGAAAAATGCAGTGTTTCTTTTCCATGTTCCCATTTCAGTCCAATGTCTTGTTCCTGACTTTCTAGTACCAACCACAACAGAAAGCGATTTGTGCTCCACTGCAAGAAGCACACCATAGATTTTATGGAACTGCCGTATTTTTTCCTTTAAAATTCTGGCTTGTGGGATGACTGCTCCTTGACCTACTGAACAACTGGCTTTCTTTCAATTACATAAACAGGATGGAATAGTAGAAAGTGAAAGAGCTGAGAAAAGAAATGGTTTCAAGAAAGACTATTCATCCATTCAATAAAGACTGACTGAGCACCAGCCATTCATTCAGTGGACATGTACTGAGTGCCTACCAGGCACAGAGGCGAGAGCACAGTCCTTGCCGTCCAGCTCTCACTGACCACTGGGAAGACAGATGAATGAAGAACTAAGTGCAAGATGGCATCATGGCCAAGGAGAGGGAAGCAGGGGGTGCAACAGGAGACCATAGGATTGGACCCTAATCCAGACTAAAAGAGTCAAGAACTGCTTCCTGAAGGGTAACTTCTGAGCTGAATTCTGAGGGCTGAGGAGGTTAGTCAAGCTAAAGGAGTGGAGGGTGGGAGCTACAGGGTTCCTGCAGAAGGGTTCCTGAAAAAAAGCATGGAAACAGAGAAAACAGAAAATTCAAAGAAATCTAACAGTAACTTGTAGACCTGGAACATGGGAGCAATAAAGGGACACATGACATTAGAGAGGCAGGGGTGGATCATGAAGGGCCTCGTATACATGCTAAGGAGGAACTAGGACTTTATCCTGTAGCTCAGTGGATTTCAGACAGGTGGAATTTTGCTCCCTCTGCCCCCCAAGACATTGTCAATGTCTGGAGATATATTTGTTTGTCACAACTGGATGGTTGACCACAGTTCGAGTCCCGGACCTGGTGGCTTAAAACTCATGCAGGGCATGTGTGTGTGTATGCCCAGAATCCTGAGAGGAAACTGGAGAAGAAAGAATTGCAGTGTGGCCATCCCCTCTTGGGGGTGATTTCTCGCTTTCTGTCTCTCTGTCTCTCCAGTGAGTATATGCATAGGGGGTGGTTTCTCGCTTTCTGTATTTCTGGTGGTATATGCATCCCTAATACAAAAAACCTCTCGGGGGAAAAAAAAAAAAAAAAAAGAAGTCAAGTATGAACAAGCAAACAAGAATTTAGGTCAAATAAGAGAACAAAAGAAAAGTGAATTTGGATTTAGTAAATCAGGATATTGTTGAGAGCTCTGGTAGGCAGAGGTATAGTAACAGGGACAGAAGAAAAAACAGGTGCAGATTGAATGTATGAAAGGGGAGGAAGGACAGAAGATATTTGCCAGAATTTCCCCCTATCCCTCAAGACAATTACTAAGGGACAATCTTTGTTGCTGCTTTGTTTTGGTAAAAACAAGGAGAAAGAGAAGAGATCTGAGGATGTTTATAGGCTAATGGGCAAGGTAAGAGGGCTGAAGATAGGGCAGGAAGGCCAGCCAGTGGCATGGTGGTTAAAGTGGCTGGATCCCACGTGACCAACTGCCTTGTTTGAGTCAGAGACCTGAAAGTATGAAAAACACACCAGATGTGTGTGTGAGCATGCCCAAAATCCCAACAAGAGAGTGAAGGAGAAGCAACTGTAGCATGGTCATCCACTCTGGGGAATGCCTCCTCACCTCTCTCTTTCTGTCCCTCTCCAGAGAGTATGTAAGCTCTATAGAAAACTTTAAAGGGGGCGGAGGGGAGACGGAATGGGGGGATGAGAAAAAAGAAAGAAAATTAGACAAAAAAGTGTGGAAAGATTCAGAGAGAATGAAATCAGATCCCAGGCCAAAGAGTCAGCTTTCGCTATATATTTAAGCTAAAGATATAAGATAGGTGGTCATAATGAAGTTCACCATGAGGAGGTAGGAAGTTGCATAAGTTCATGTTTGAAGTATTAACACAGATTTTTTTGAGAAGAGCCAAAAATAGCAAAGACCTTTTGAGGACTTATATCTCTGAGGATAGTTAAAGATAATGCCTTCTCTGTCTACCCTCCTTACCCCAGCTACTTAATTTCTACTTGACTTTCAAAATCCAGCATACCTATATATTTTAGGAAGACTTACCTGAAGGCCCCAGTCAGATGGAAATCTCATCCTTGCCTAGATTTTCACAGCTCTCTGGATCATTTACATTTCTCACTCCCTGCACTTAGAATAGAAGCTCTACCTTGGAGATCTCTGACTTGCTAGAAGAGATCCTACTGGGAGAGCAATGAATACCTGCCAAATGAAGACCTGAGCAGCCAGCACTGTGCGGGTGAGTGCCACATGAGTAGCATAGACATCAAGGGCTCTGGGAATCTGAAAGGAGATTGCTCATATACTGGGCTGACTTCATGGAGGAAGGAGCACCTGAGCTGTGGTTTAAAGGTTGAACTTATATGGATAAAAAGATGGGAAAAGGCATAGAGAAAGCATTCCAAGTAGAGAAAATTATAATAGCAAAGCCTCAAAAGTATGTTTAAAGAACACAAATTTTTCTATTTGGTGAAGAAAGTCAAACAATAACAAAAATAGTAATCTCTGTAAACAAGTGTTATGAGCACTTACTATAATATCAGGCCCTCAACAAAGCCTTGTACTTACATTATCTCATTTAATCCCCACGACCATGGTACATCTTCACTCTAGTATGGATTATTAATATAGTTTCTACTGATGGATTTTAGGAGGTTAATGAGTTATGTAAAATGTCGTGCTCATGTGCATTTTTCTGGGGAAAAAGTGCTTAGTTTACATCAATTTTCAGAGGGGTATGTAACCCAAAAAGGGTTAAGAAGCAGTGATGTGTGGATTCTTGTGCTATAAAACTAAGCATGGATATGTAGTCTCCCAGTGGAAAAGCCTCAGTGTAGACTAATGTAGATTTGGCCCTGAAGACTATGGAAGGTACTAAGAATAGTGAACTATGAGCCACATAATCAAAATAATATTCAGGGACCAGCTCCACAGCACAGCAGGTAAGCACTATACAGAGAAAGTCAAAGCTCACATGGCTGACTATGGTTCAAATCCCAGTCCCAGTGGTTTGATAAACCAAGTGTCTACATGCTCAAAACCTCGCCAGGCGGGAGAAATGAAGGAAAAAAGATTGTGGTGTGACCACATCCCACTAGGGAGGAGCTCTCTCTCAGGGGAGCACATGCATCCTCTGCTAATTAAACAAAGAAAACAGTACTCAGATTAGTAACATATACGATGTAAGACTGGACTTTGTAAACACATGGATGTTGGAGAAGATGGGAGAAGAATGAGAAGTCAAAGATGAGTTTTTTTCTGAAGGAAAATCACCAAAAATGAGTGAAACTGTTTGAATGAATGAGCTCTTTTGATTTCGCATCTCTCTCCAAATGGGACTCATAAGGCTGTTTCTATTTTGATTGCAACATATGTAGTAAGTTCTACATTTAAAAATATACCATTACACATTTGTTCAGAATTTCTTATGTCTTTTGCTTATGGAGAACAAGTCCATATTACAATAGGAGAGGGTGAAGTTTGTAAAAAGTCATCTTTAATCTCACGCTTAAAATGGGTATTTAGAGCCAGCTCCAGAATGCAGTAGTTAAGCACTGTGGATTGAGAACTGGATCCCATATGGCCAACCATGGTTCAAATCCTGGCAATGGCCACTTGAAAAACACACTGGATACACATGCATCCTATAATTCTGACAGGATGGAGAAATGGTAGAGAAAGGACTGTGGTGTGACCAGACCCCATTGTGTGTGGGGGCATGGGGAGTGCTGTCTCTCTCTCTCTGGCAAGCACACGTGCTCTCTGGCAGTTAAAAATAAACTATAATAGGTATTTAAAGGGGGGAATTTACCAATAAAATAAAATAAAAATAGGAGTTTTAGTCTGGCCCAGTTATACTGATCTCAAATATCCACCTTGACCCACATTTCCCATGTGGCAGCTCCTACCTTCTCAGCAGTTACCACCTGTATCAGACTCCATTTTTCAAAATGGCCACAAGAAAATTTCCCATCCCACTTACATTGTGATGTTATACTCGTTCTACTCAAGAGTGAAACCTAGTTTTCTTTTCTGAATCTAAATGGGCTTGTGACTACGATGGAAGTCAGGCCATATGACTTCTGAGGCTAGATCATAAAGGGCAGTACCTATACCTTCCATCCTTTGGAAACGCCTGCTCTTGGAACTCAGCCTACATGCTGTGACGAAGGCCAATCCATAGAGAAATAGCCATTTGTAGGTGCTATTGCTGACAGCCCCAGGTGAGGCCAAGAGACGGCATTAATAGACAGACAAGTGAAAAAGAAATCTTCACAAAACTCTTCGCCTAGCTCTTGTCTGCAAAATCATAAGTGAGATATCAAGAATCACCTACCTGAGGTGAGTCATCTTTCAAAATAACAAATCATAACAAAAACATGATCATTATAGTTTTAAGCCACTAAATATGGGGATGATTCATTATAAATTAATATATAATTGGAATGGTACCCCACCCTTGTTCATTTCTAGCTAAGCCCTGGTGGGTGGAGGGGACCTTACAC
Organism: Tupaia belangeri chinensis; assembly: GCF_000334495.1. Taxonomy (NCBI): domain Eukaryota; kingdom Metazoa; phylum Chordata; class Mammalia; order Scandentia; family Tupaiidae; genus Tupaia; species Tupaia belangeri. Next base: position 1,643,193 of record NW_006160129.1, read on the forward strand.
TGAACATTTGTATCTTAGCTTCAATCCACTTTAATAGAGCTACTATCTCCACCATTCTACTGAAGTTCCTATGGTGGCTAACCAATAACAGAGAACTCCTACCAGCCAAATATAATGGATTTTTTCAGTCCTTAACTGACTTGACCTATCTAAACCATGTAACACTGTTATTTATTCCCACCTGCTTCAGTTTCCACTCCCTTTGCTTTAGTGATCTCTCTTTCC
>NW_006160129.1:1643474-1664517 GCF_000334495.1 Tupaia belangeri chinensis
TTTCCCTCCTGATTCTCTGGTGACACATACATCATTCTTCTGTCAGTCACTTAATTATCATGTTCCCTAGGATTCCAGCTTCCCATGACAGGTTCTCTGTGGGCCAGACACTTACACTTTATTCCATCATAAGTTTCTGATTTCCAAATTGCTAACTTTGGCCTTGACTTCTATCAGTTTCACATTGCATTTGTTTGCTCATTCAACAAATAATTATGGAAAAACTATTGTGTGCCAGGCAATGAGACAATGCACATGAGGTCCTATCTTATATTCCTGTATGTCAGAAAACAAGCAAGCAAATATAATAAAATAATTACAGATTATGATCTATTGGGTGAAGACCTCAGACGGAATGAATATATCCAATTTCACTCCCTTGCACGAACTCAATAAAACCTCATTAGAAGATAATTATTTAGGGCCGGCTACATAGACTAGTATTTAAAGGACCCAAATTCCACATGGCTGACCATGCCTTAAATCCTGGCCTGGGTGGCTTGAAAAACACATTGGGCATGGGTGCATGTATGCCCTAGGTCCCAAGAGGACGGCAAGATAGAGAAGAGATTATGGTATGACCACGCCCCATGGAGGCTCTTTCATGTGTGCTCACTCTCTCTCACAAACACATATGACCTCTGAGAATAACCAATAAAAAAAAATAATAATAAAGGGCATTATTTTAAGGACATAAAGCCTGCAAAACAGCATGAGAAAAGTGACAGCAACAAAGAACTAGATTTCTAAAATATAGGGAGAAGACCAATAGGTGAAAATGCCTTCATAAACTCAAGATAGCCGAAGACTGATGGGCAATGGACAAAGCCAAGAACAATTCTTAAAAGGCTGAAGGGTCAGCCATGGTGGTATAGCAGTAACTTACTACTCTGAGATACTGAAAGCCTTGTTGGAAGGTCTTGGGTTCTCATCCCAAGGTCTCCCTATACACATTGGGCATGCACACGTATGTCCATGATCCTGGCTGGCTGAGTCTAGGGGTTGATTATGGCATGAAGACCTTGTTAAAGGTGCTGCACTCTGTGTATCTCAGACTCATGGAAGACATAAATAAACTTTAAATAAATAAATAAAAAAATAAATAAATAAATAAATAAGACTGAGGACCTAGCCTCAGGCATTTTCAGAAGGGAGGCATAAAAGGAGTGAAATAGGGCTGGCTGATGGCTGTTTTATAAGCAGTTGGATTACCAAATCCCTCTCTGCTCTGTGCCACTGGGTGATTGCTCTTTTGCTATCTTGGCAGATATCTATAGATCTATTTTCTAGAAAGTGTTTCTGGAATTCAAGGTCTCCACACAGGAGAAGAGAAGTTAGAGATACTATTACTGAAAACAGGGGTAAGAAGTGAATGATGCACACTAACATTGAATGTAGCCTCCACCCAATGCCTCTAGGAATTCAAAGAGGATTTCTTCTTAGGAGACTGGCGTTCTCTGGGGGAAAATAAGCAGTCTGAGAGGAAAGAGCTGGAGGAAGAATTGGAAGTGGATCCCCAAATCATAGCCTGGTATGATTATCCTACAATAAAAGCTCAACATTAGCAGCCTTTCTCAAATGTACAGAGCTCTCGATCACCTTTTTAAGTCCTCTACTTGAAAATATAAATAAACAATTGAGAATTAAAAGAAATCTGAGATGAATAAAAACAAAATGTAAAAAAAAAAAGTTTGAGAACATTGACATGAATTGAATTGTGTCCCCCACCCTACTCCCTACTCCAAAATTTTGTATGTTGAAACCCTAACCCCCCCAAAGTGATAGGACATTTAGGAAGTAAATAAGATTAAATGGGGTCACAAGGGGCTCCCTTATCCAATAGGATTAGTGACCTTATAAGAAGATATATCAGAGATTCCCTCTCCCCTCCACTTTTGCTGAGAATGTAGCCATCTACAAGCTAGGAAGAGGTCCTCACCAGAAACTGAATCTGCTGGCACCTTGATCTTGGACTTTCAGCCTCCAGAACTATGAGAAATAAATTTCTATTGTTAAAGCCACTCAGTCTGTGGTATTTTTGTTATAGCAGCCAAGCTAGCTAATGCAAATATCTCCAAAAGAACAAAACAAAACAAAACAAAAAAAAACCCACAGCAATTTGGAAGAAACTGAGACCATGAAGGGAAGAAAACATTTTTAAAAACTATCATTAGTGGGAACTAGCAGTTAGCGTAATGGCTATGTCGCTGGACTCCCACATAGTCGACCGCAGTTCGCGTCCTGGACCCGGTGGCTTAAAACTCATGCTGGGCGCTTGTGCGTGCGTGCCCAAGATCCCGAGAGGAGAATGGAGGAGCAAGACCATCCCCCCAGGGGGTGATTTTTCACTTTCTGTCTCTATGTCTCTCTTTGGCGAGCGCACGCGCCCTATAGCGAAAACCTCTCCAAAAAAAAGAGAGAGAGAGAGAGAGAGAAAAAAAAAAAAAGAAAAAATTATCATTAGGGGCCAGCAGGTGGCATGGTGGTTGAGGCACTGGACTCCCACATGGCCAACAGTTCAAGTCCTGGACCTGGGAGCTTGCTTTCTCACCTTCCTTCTTTCTCTGTGTCTCTCTATCTCTGGTCAAATTAATAATAATAATAATAATATTAAATTAAAAAAAAAACGATCTTTAGAGGGAGCTTGATGGTGGCGCAGTGATAAATGTGACATACTGTAAAACTGACCTACATGGGAAGGTTTCAGATTCAAATCTGGATACTTCCCTGAGTACAGTGGAAATATGTATGTCCACAATCCAGGGCTAGCTAAATTGGGGGTGGATCACAGCATCAAGACTGTTATGAGTGTGCAATTCTTTCTCTCTCTGTGTCTCTTTAACTCATGGGAGAAATAAACTATAAGAAACTATCAAGGTCAGCCAGGTAGCATGGTAGTTAAGGTGGCTGAATCCCATAGGCCAAGTATACAGTTTGAGTCTCAGACCTGGTAGCCTGGAAAATACACGTGTGTGTGCACCTGTGTGCCCAAAATCCCAAGAGGAAAATGAAGAGAATGAAGAATGGTCATCTCCCCCTGGATAGAGGGTGACTTTTCACTTTCTCTCTTTAGTGAGCACACATGTCCTCTAGTAAAAACTAAAAGAAAACAAAAGCAAAAACAAAAACAAAAAAACTACCACTAGAGAAATAGAAATATTGGGTACTCAAAAAAGTTGTGATATATTTTTCTGTTTGTCTATGTAAAATGTGTCATGACTTTTCCAACAACCCAATACTTGTCCACACAAAAACTTGTATAAGACTATTCATAGTAGCAGTATTCAAAATAGCCATGAAGTAGGGAAAAAAAGGTCCATCAATAGAAAAGTGGATAAATAAAATGTGTTCTAGTCATGTGCTAGATTACAACAATGGAAAGGGGCCAGTCTATGACATGGCAGTTAAGGTAAATGGATCCTATACGGCTGACTGCATGGTTCAAGTCCCAGGACTTGAACACATTGAATATGTATGTGTGCATGCCCAGAATCCCAAAAGGAGGAAGAAATGAAGACGGTAATGTGGTGCAACTAGTTACCATGGTGGGTGCTTTTTCACTCCTTCTCTCTCTGGCAAATGTGCATGCTCTCTGGCAAAAATTTTAAAAAGGGAATAAACTAGACATATGTATCAGCCTGAATGGTTCTAAAGCATAATTTACATGACAAAATCTAGTTATAAAGACATACAGCATGATACTATTTTCTATAAAATTTTTAAGCTCACAGGGCTGGCATGGTAGTTAAAGGTGCTGGATTACCACATGGGCAACCGTGGTTCAAGTCCCAAAAGTAGCAGCTTGCTTTCTCACTTTCCCTCTCTCTCTTTCTCTGTCTCTCTCTGATCAAACTGGAAAATAATAATAAAAAATAAAGTTAAATAATAAAATTCATAAAAAAATTTTAAATCTCACTAAATAATGTTGTATATTATATGAGAAAAACATGGCAGGCAAACTGAAAAAATACACACATTAAATATATAGGAGTAGATGTCTATGGTGAAGGGAGAAAAGTTGGGATAAAAACAGTAAGAATCAAAACTGGCTATCACGGGAACCAGCAGTTAGCGTAATGGCTATGTTGCTGGACTCCCATGTAGTCGACCGCGGTTCGCGTCCCGGACCCGGTGGCTTAAAACTCACGCTGGGCGCTTGTGCGTGTGTGCCCAAGATCTCGAGAGGAGAATGGAGGAGAAGGGATTGCGGCATGACCATCCCCTCTGGGGTGTGATTTCTCGCTTTCTGTCTCTCTGTCTCTCTCTGTCTGTCTGGCGAGTGCACGTGCCTTATAGCAAAAACCTCTCCAAAAAAAAAAAAAAAAAAACTGGCAATCACTAAAGAATATGAATTGTTAAATTATATCATTCCATATGTACTATTGAGGTTAAATACAACTAGAAAAAGAAAAAAATAAATAAATGAGTGAGATTTTAATACAACCATATCAAGTACTTAGCATGAGTTAAGAGAAAATAATTAAGTTGAGCTATCTTTTTTTTTTACATGGAAAGATCTCCAAGACCTATTATTAAGTGAAAAAAGCAAACCAAAATCAACTAATGTACAATACTGTAACATTTATGTAAAACAAAATCACAAAATAAGTATCTCTTTGTACCCATACACATCCAAATACAGAGAAAGTTTTAGAAAAGATAATTATAGAAAAATGAGAGTGATATAGGTAAATTTCCTACATTATCCATAAAAAGCATAGAATAGAAATAAAGGCAGGTAGATACTCCAAGAAAAACAAAAGGTGTAAGAAAGAAAATATGGACCAGCAGATGGATTGGAGGTTAAGGCAGCTGGATCCCACATGGACTCCTCGGCAATTCAAGTCCCAGACCCAATGGCTTGAAAATCACACTAGGTGCATATGTGTGCCCAAAGTCCCGACAGGAGAATGGAGAAGGGATTGTGGCATGGCTATCCTTCCAGAGGGTGATTCCTCATTTTCTCTCTCTCTCTGGTGAACACATGAGTCCTATAGCAGACTTTAAAAATAAAGAAAGGAAATGTAATCATAAAGATCACTGCTCTGCAGGGAACAACATTTATGCAGCCACCAAAAACAACAATGAAAATTTAGTTAGGAAAAAATCAAAAATACCCACAAAAATTAGAAACCAGACAAAAAACATGAAGAGATATTTTACCAAATAGGATATATGGATGGCAATAAGTACTTGAAAAGATGCTCAGCCTTGGTATCCATGAGGAAAAATGCAATTAAAACCTCCATGAGGGACCAGGAGATGGCATAGTAAATACGTCTCTGGACTCCCACATGGCCAACCATGGTTCGAATCTCGGACCTGGTGGCTTGAAAATCACACCAGGTACATGAGCGTATATGCCCAAGACCCTTAGAGAAGAATGGAAGAGAAGTGATTGCAATTTGGCCATCCTGGGGAATGGGGAGGAGGTGCAGTGATTTCTCACTTTCCTTCTCACTGCTTGTCTCACTCTCCCTCCCACCACTAGAACACACAACCTCCGGCAAAAAAAATTCTTTGAAAACAAAAAGCAGAACAATAAAAGAGCACTACATATTACAACAACTAAAACAAAAAATATTGACGATATCAAAAGTTGCCAAGAATGTACAAAAACTAGATCTCTCATACACTGTTGGTAGGAAATCTAAAATGGTACAGCCTCTTTGGAAAATAGTTTGGAAGTTTCTAATAAAACTGAACATATGCTTACCATACAACCTAGCAACTACACTCCTGGGCAGCTATCCAGGGAAATGAGAAATAAATGTCCAAAGGGCTTAATCCAAATATTCATGTCTTTATTTGTAATAGCCCAAAACTGAAAACAGTCAAAATGTTCTAAAGTATTGATAATTCCATGGTTAAGCAAACTGCTGTCCATCTGTACCACAGATCACTAATATGCAGTAAGAATGAACTACTGCTATGTGCAACAACTTCAATGTCTCTCAAGAACAGTTGAGTTTTAAAAAGCCAGTCTCAAAGTTTGCATACTGTATTATTCCACTAATGTTAACATTCTCCAAATGACAAAACTACAGAGATGGTGAAGGTCGTTATGGTTGCCAGGGGTTAGGATGCTGAGAGAGTGAAGTGGGCATGACTAGGAAGGGTCGCATGAGGGGTATTTGTGGCGATGAAGTGTTTCTTTAGCTTGATTGTAAACTATGTGTGTATAAATCTTGATATTAAACGTACACATGTGATAAAATGGCCTAGGACTGTGCACACATAGTAGACATTTTCGAAAGTGTACTATACTTATAAAAAATATAATCGTTGAGGAAAACCGGGTGAAGGGAAGTACTATGTTTGCAACTATTTTGGTGACTCTATTTATTTCCAAGTAAGCTTTTTATAGAGCACATAAGAGTACAAAACAGAGCACTTAAAATGAAAATCACGACAGACACTAACAAGCCAAGGGCTGGAAGACAGAGTGAGATCGCCCAGCCGGCGCTGGTCCATCCGTGATCGCGGCTCCGGCCATGCTTTGTAACTGTCACTCTGACGGCAGGCCCCCTGAGGGCAGGGCGGGCAGGGCCGTGGTGCACGCGCTTCGCTCCTTGCAGCGGCTACCGCGGACGCCCAGCACGTGCTCGGGGAGAGGGCGGCCCCAGCCCACCCTGGCCTTGCCCTGGTCCCGGCCCCCGGCCCCGCCCCGGCCCGGCCCGGCCGCTCCCGACCCCTCCTCACGCCGGCACTTCCCGCCTTCCGGGCGGCGGAAGTCGCGGCTGCTGGTCCCTGCCCACGTGGAGCTTTTTCCGGTGCGCCCGCCCCCTCCGGCTCTGCGGTCCGGACCTGGCCCTCACCTCAGGATTCCCAATGTGCCTCCGGACAGACATATTTGCTCCAACCGACCACGCTCTCGGGGTTCTAGCCTCACGGGTTGCCTCTAACCCTACCTTCCTACCCTCGCAAGCCCCTCAGCCGCCTCCTTGTAAACTCTCCTCCGATTGGCCCGCCTTCCCCCTCCAGCCAATGGGCGCTCGGTTTACTGTCTCATCCCAGGATCGAAAGAGAGAGAGTCGCCACTCAATGGTTGCCAAGAGCAACGGGGGACGCCAGCTAGAGGAGCTTTTTGTGTCCCGAGCTCCCGCCTGCCGGCTTCGGCCTTGCGCGGGAAGAGGGGCGCGGGGGACAGAGCGGCTGCGCCTGCGCAGAGCTCAGGGAGGGGCAGGCTCGAGAGTGGGATACGGTACGGGAGTGTGACTATAACGCAGGCCACCCCTCCACCCGTTTTCGCCCTTCTAAGGCCATTTTGACAAAACATCTGGGCTACTTTATCCATAATAAGGAATACGAAGTGGGCCAGGGTTGTTCAGCAAGAATGCGGGTATACAGTTTATTATTTTTTAGGTTAAGTCAGTATGCAAATTACACATGCAAAATAGCATGTGTAAATACAGTCATTATACTGCATTGAAAGATTTTAGGCTCGCTAAAGAAAGGCAGCCTTAATTGCAAAGCACGCGCACCATTCTGTGGTTCATCATTCATTTAACAAATATTTAATAAGCACCTTATTAGAAAAGCTGCAGTAGGTTTGGCGGAGGATGGGAGGATGACTAAGACCCAATCCCGTTGCCGTGGAAACCATTGTGACTCCTGCCACCAGCCACCACCTGTTCTTATTCCAGATCTGAAAATTAAGTCCTAGCACCTTTACGAAACAATTACACACACAGTTTGACTTGGCTCCCAAACGTTCCACCAAATCCATCAGAATTAATTTCCTTTTACATGGAAGGAACAACACAGTAACCCTTTGTCCTTTGCTCTAAGTTGTTTTTAAGGAACGGAGAATGGTTACTCTGAGCTGTAAATACTTTCTGGCTCTCTGTAAATAATAACATATGTGAGGGCTTCAAAAAGTTCGTGGAAAGTGCATATTATTAAAAACTATGCATAGATTAGAAATTGTTTAGCCGGAAAGCAAACATCTTTATTTCCAGTCTTCGTGAACTTTTTTGAAGTACCCTCATACATCTGAGGTACTTTGGGGTCTATGCAGATGATCCATTCTATGCAGATGACAGGGCCTCGCTCAGTCTTGTCTTCTGGGACACTTCAACACCACCCTTACGGCCACACTTTAAATCATATTGGAACTCAGAGCTAGCTCCTTGACTTCCTGGATCTTAAACTCTGACTGTAGCTGCCTCTTGTACTTCAATCTTTCATGCTTATGGAGTTTTGTCTTAACTTTGCTGGTGTCCTTTAGTCCTTTAACCTCTCCAAAAATCTCAGCCCTTCATGCCCCCCTATAATAAGTAAGGGAATTGGAGGGAAGGTAGTGGGGAGGATATTCATCTAGAAGGTTTTGCATAGCAAGGAGAAGCTTCTAGACACATTACTACTTAGAATGTATGCTTACCTGGTACAGCTTGGCGGTAGGATGGTTTAGAGATTATGAGTAGACTAAGAGAAAGAAGACAGGGAGATAATGAAAGACACTAAAGAGGTGATGACAAAGAGAGAAGAAATTTAATGATTTACATGTAAAAATTACAGTTATATACATACATGAAGAGAGAAAAGGAATGCAAGAAATAGGAAGGCATCAAAAAATGCCTAGAAGTTTGCTAATCTGGGGTACCAAGTAGATAGGTGATATCGTATTAATCATGTTAAAGAACAATGATCCAAAAGCCAAAAGAATACAAAGTACAAGACCCAATAACCCGTTCAACTTCCATTCTTCAATGTTTGGATTCATTTCTTTGCATGATCTTCTCTCTATTCCAGAGGGTATAGGAATAACAACTTTTTTTCTTTTTTTTTGAGAGAGTGCTGTAGGGCGTGTGCACTCACCAGAAAGACAGAGAGACAGAGAAACAGAAAGCGAGAAATCACCCCCCCCCCCGGGGGGATGGCCACACCACAATCCCTTCTCCTCCATTCTCTTCTCAGGATGTTGGGCATGCATGCACGCACACGTGCCCTGCGTGAGTTTAAGCCATCAGGTCCAGGACTCGAATCGCGGTTCGAGTCTACGTGGGAGTTCAGCAACATAGCCATTATGTCAACTGCTGGTCCCAAGAATAACAACATTATTTGCCTCATTAATTGTAGTAGTTGTCTACTTTGGACTGCATAGGAAGCATATAGAGAGATTATAGAAATGTGGGTTATTGAATGCTACTATAGAGATGTCAACTGTGTGTGTGAGGTGGGATAATTTTAGTACATCTTCCTCCCCTCACCCATTGATTCTGATGCAGGGCGTCCTACGGCCACACTTTGAGAGACTGCTCTGGAAGAACCGTTCTTTTTTTTTCATATTTTGCTTCAGTGGAATCCTTCACAAACTTTAAGCTATAATAAACCCAAAGGCTTTTTAACATCATGAGTTTTCTTTAGGATTCCTTCTGGATCCTGCTATACCAAAACCGGATAAAAGTTAAACAAGATTAGCCCAAGTTCTATGGTACAGCTGGTAGCATGCTGGACTATGGAGCTGGAAGCCACTTGCCTACTATGGCTCTAGTCCCTGGACTAATTGGCCTCAGAATATGCCAGGTGTGCACATGTAGATGCCCAGGATCCTGGTGGGCTCTGGAAGATTAGAGGAAAGTGATCACAGCATGACCAACACTATAGAGGGTACATCTCTCTTGTGTACTCTACATAAAGTATTTTTTTTATTTATTTATTTATTTATTTATTTATTTATTTATTTTCCCAGAGGACACAAATGCTCAACAGAGAGCAAGAAAGTGAGAAAGTATCCTTCATGGGGGATAGTCATGTATCAATATCTGTATTGAGGCATATACAGACATTATATCCATAGATATTCACTGGAATCTTAATTAAATTGAAACTCATGCCAGGCACATGTGCATGCATACCCAAAATCCCAGGAGGAAAACAAAGGAGAAGGGTTTACTGCAAGGCCATTCCCCTTGGAGGGTGATTTTTCACCTTCCCTCTGTCTGTTTCTCAGGCAAGTGCCCATCTTCTATGGCAAAAAAACTTAAAAAAAAAAAAAAAACCAAAAAAAAAAAAAAAACCTCCCCAAAAAAATAAAAAGGGGGGGGCAGCAGGGGGGGGCAGCAGTTGGTGTAATGGCTATGTCACTGGACTCCCATGTAGCTGACTGTGGTTCGAATCCTATAGCAAAAACCTCTCAAAAAAAAAAAAAAAGAACCTTAATTAAAATGATGAAAAATGGAAACAATCTATTTGGTCATCAAGTAAAAAATGATTAAAGTAAATGATGGTTTATCTATAAAAGTAATCTTTTGGAACCATTAAAAAGTATGTTTCAATAAATACTGACTCGTTGGGAAAGTCATAACACTTTTTTAAATTAAAAAAAAAACATTAAAAATAAAACATCATGGGGACCAGCAAGTGGTGTGGTGGTGGTGTGGTGGTTAAGGCGCTGGACACTGCCACATGGCTGACCACGGTTCAAGTCCCAGACCTGATGGCTTGCTTTCTCACTTTCCCTCTCTCTCTCTCTCTCTCTCTGGTCAAATTAAAATAAATAAATGAATAAATAAAAACTAAACAAATAATTTTAAAAATACTGTCATGATTTTCCCAGTTACCTAATAATTACGGCAATGGAGAACTATTCTGATATTGTAAATGAAAAGAGTAAAAAAACAACTTTTTATTTCATATAATCCTGATTTGCATGGAGAAATGGGAAAAAAATTAAAATATAAACCATCTTGACTTTGGGTTATGGCTATTTGTTTTATCTCTATATTTTTGTGTATTTTATAGATTTTCTTCAGTGGATGTGAATTCATTTTGTACAAAAAAAGAAAAAAAAATCACATTGTCCTTCAAAGAAACAAAAAACCTGATGCTGACTTCAGCCTGAAAACTGTCTCTGGCTTCTGTCTGGGCTGATTTAGAGCGGAGCTGAATTCTGAGTAATTCCTCTATCTGAAGTGCCGCAGTTCTTGGCAGTAAAAGACTCTCCAGGCACTTGAGTAAGATCCTTGCAATCAGAGTCGTGATTGCTAAGAGGTTCAAGCTTTGTTTGTAAGAGAAGAAGTTCTGATTCTTTTCTTTAAAAGTTCCTACTTCTACTGATTAATTTTTTTTTTTTGGCAAAGTTATAAGTGCTCTTGTGAACTTCCATTTGTTCAATGTCTTTTTCTTTTCCTTTTTTTTTTTTTTAAAAAAAAAGACCTGTATGTGTTCCAAAAAGCTTTTAGACTCTAAGGAGTCAGTAGAGCCCTAGATAGGTAAGTGTGGCTGTTTTAAGACTATTTTATGTTTTAGGTTCTCATGTCCTTTCCCTGGGAACTAAATGGGCATTTCTGTGTCCAGCAGACTGCCTTTGTCTTGAATCTAAAACCTTCTAGACCCTCTTTTATCTTGAATCTCATAATCTTCAATTAGCTCCCCACGCCCCTGATTTCAAGCCTAGTTTCCTGACTAAGGCCAGTACCCTCCCCCTCAGACCCTCTCCTGAAGTTACTTTTTGGATATGGGCCTTGGCTCCTTTCCTTGGCTTCTTTGCCCTCATTCCCTAAGTGATGTGTGTTTCCCACTGCTTAAGGAGACTACTTTGCCTGATCTAGTTCAGTCCTAGAGTTCTTCTTCTCACCTCCCACCTCCAAAATAAAACTCAACCTAAGGCAGTGAACCCACAGGCCTGCAGGTCACAACCTGAGATCAAGTCCCTAGATTGTGGTGATAGTTTAGTGTCATTTTGCCTGGAGGTGGAATGTGTTTGAGTTGGAGGGCTGGCCCCTAGCTGCCTCTGCCTCAGGCTAGAGGTGCTTGGCCTGGGCCCCAAGGCCTCACCATATCTGCAGCCCCTCACAAGGAAGTCATACCTGCCTCCCAGGATTTCTTTGGGATGGATCACAGGCTCCACTACTGGCTGCTAATGTAATGGCATTCTTGCCTATGCAGTTCTGCAGCCAGCTCTGAAAGCCACATTGGCACTCCTAGTTATGATAGGAGGGATGTGTGATGTTCCCTCCCCAGCAGATCCAAGACCTCCTTTACCACCTGTGATTATGTTCAGGACATTTGGTTACCACATGCCCCTTTTTGACTTCTGGCTTGCACAGAGCAATGGTTTGCAAACCAAGTCCCAAGAGGACTCAGTTACTGAACTGGGTCTCAGACTGGTCTCTTCCAGGGGAGGGAGAAGGGTCAGTATTGGGAGGTACCTGTTTAGCTCTGGCACAATAGCCATCTGGAAAGCCAGTACCCCATGAAAAGGCTGGTAAATGTGGATCAAGTGTGACCGATTTTCACATATAATAATCTAGAAACCTAGGTTTTTGTGTGAAATCACAGGCCACTAATTTACAAGCCCTGTGCTACTCAGCAAATATAATCCCCATCCATCATGGTTATTAAACAATTGAGATCATACCCAGGAATAAAAAATAAAATAAAACAAAAATTACATTAATTGTATGGTATCTTCAACTGGACCGGTGCAAAGTATATTCATGTTGGGTAAACTCTCTTTACAAGATGTAGTGATGCATAGTGATCGAATGTATAAAATAAATTAAATTTTTTAAAAAAATTGAAGCCCCCCCAAAAATTGCATTAATGGGAGTTCTGCTTCCATTTAGAATATAAAAAGGAAACATCACTTCCAGCCTAATACATAAAATAATGTATAAAATTATAAATGTATTTGAATCCTTCCAAGAGCTGAGGTCACAGCCAGCCACATATCCTAACTCCTAAAAGCGACAAATCCTGGGACCAGCAAGTGGCACGCTGGTTAGGGTGCTGGATTTGCACATGGCTGACTGTGATTCGAGTCCCAGAACTGAACTTTGCACCAGGTACATATGTGTACGTGCCCAAAATCTCAGGAGGAGAAAGGAGGAGGAGCGATTGTGGCATTGTGGCATGGTTATCCCCTCTGGGGAGTGATTTCTTACTTTCTCTATTCTTCTCTCTCTGACTCTGGCAAGCACACTCTCCCTATTGCAAAAACTAATGGAATAAATAAATACATGGCAAGCCCTAATGAGGAGAGAAGGGACACATGCACACACACACTGTTTTACATTTGGCAGAGCATTGGAGAAAAGGGGACTGGCAAAGACATGAGGTAAGAAGAAATCAACTACAATTTTTACTAATCCCTAAAGGTTGAATCTAGGCTAGTGGTTAGTTTACAATTAACCGAGAGCCTATGATAATTAATGTTATGTGCCAACTTGGCCAGTTCATGGTACCTATAGTTGGTCAAACACTGTTCTAGATGTTTCTGTGAAGATATTTTTAAAGATAAGATGAATCAGTCAACTTTGAGTAAAGCAGATTAGCCTCTAAAATGTGTGGGCCTCATTCAATCTGTTGAAGATGTTAAGGGGAAAAAAAGACTGACCACCCCCAGGCCAGCTGGTGCTGCAGCAGTGACGCAATACTTTGGGAAGTTGGACCCACGCACAAAGGTCTCTGGATCTGGGCTGACTGAGGCTGTGGGTAGATCAAGGCATGAAGTTCCTGTTGAGGGCATCTCTTTCTCTTTGTCACTCTCTTATGGAAGAAATTAAAAAATAACGTCTGAAAATTTTAAATAAGTAATTAAATGAATAAATAAGACTGACCACTCCCCCAGGAAGAGGGAAATCTGCCAGCAGACCGCCTTTGAGTTCTCTTTCCTGAGTCTCCAGCTGTCGGCCTCCCTGCGGGCTTTGGACTTGACAGACTTGCCAGGTTCCATAATTGTGTGAGTCAATTCCTTAAAATAAATTTCTCTCTCCTTCTGTATACACACACACACACACACACATACTCCCTTGGTTCTGTTTCTCAAGGGCCTCGAGTAATATTAAACCTCAATCACAATAGAGTTTATATTCACTTCCAGAAAAAAATCAAGAACCATTACTTTCCTCTGTGGTGGCCTAGCACCAAGTAGCAAGCTACAACATCTATTGCTGAGGGTAGACAGGCTGGAGATAGACTGCCTCTTGGTACCAGTGTACAGGTATTGATGAAAGCCAGTGGTGAAGCAGGAACACTAACGAAAGTCCTCCAGCCACGTATTCCCACACAGAAGCATGAGCCTCTGGTAAACTGAGACGATGGTAGCAAGACCAAAACTCCAACCAGCTCAACTACTGACTAGATTAACTCAACCCTGACAGGAATAACCTAATAAAAGAAAGGGCATGACCATTTTCAGGCATAAACACTATTTGTGGTTTCGACACATAATGTCCAGCATTTAATAACTACTTATGATACACAAGAAAAGAAAAGAAAAGAAAAGAGAGAAAAAGAAAGAGAAAGAGAAGCTTATTGTCAGGAGATAAAGCAATAGACAGAACCAGATTCATCAATCAGGATAGGACAAGGACGTTGAAACAACTGTGACCAACATATTAAAAGATCTAGCGGGGGTTCAGGCTGGTGGTTCAGTTCATAGCAAAATGAACTGCAGTGTTGGAAACCATGTAGCTGACTATAATTTTGGGTCCCAGGTCGGCTGTAAAAAGTACACATTCTAAAGATCTTGATGAGCTGGAGAGCTGAGGCGGGGCGATTGAGGTGAGACCTAGTTGAGAGTGTTTCTGTGTGTATGTGTGTGTGTGTGTGTGTGTGTGTTTCTATGCTAAAGAAATATTTAATGAAGGGCCAGCAAGTGGTCTGGTAGTTAAGGCAGCTGAATCCTACAAGGCCAACTGTGCAGTTGGAGTCCCAGACGCAGTGGCTTGAAAAAATGCCAGGCGCATGTGCCTGTGTGCCCAAAATCCCAAGAGGAGAATGAAGGAGAAGGGACTGTGGTGTGGCCATCCCCCTTGGGGAGGGTGCTTTCTCTCTCTCTCTCCAGTGAGCACATGTACACTATAGCAACTTTTTTTAAAAAGAAAAAGTCTAGTGGAAAAGGTAGAAAACACATATAAACATGTGTGGAATTTGGTCAGTAGATAGAAGTTATATAAAAGGAAATGTGAGGGAAAAAAACACAATATCAAAGATGAAAAATTCTTATAATAGGACCATCAGCAAACTGAATATGGCTGCTAAAAGAATCAATATATCTGAAGGTAGTACAATAGAAAGTTTCCAGATGAAACACAAAGAAGGGACCAGCAGGCGGCATGGTGGTTAAGGTGCTGGACACACCCACATGGCCAACAGCAGTTCAAGTCCTGGACCTGGTAGCTTGCTTTCTCACCTTCTTTCTCTCTGTATGTCTGTCTTTCTCTGTCAAATGAAAATAAATGAATAAATAGAATTAAATAAATAATTCTTAAATAAAAAAGAAACACAAAGAGAAAACAGTCGGACAGTTGGGATGGGGAGTATAAAACAGTGACCTACTATCTTTTCTTGGGGGGGAGAGGTTTTTGCTATAGGGTGCATGTGCTTGCCAGAAAGACAGAGAGAGACAGAAAGCAAGAAATCACCCCACAGGAGGGATGGCCATGCCACAATCCCTTCTCCTCCATTCTCCTCTCAGGATCTAGGGCACAAATGTACACGTGCCCGGCGTGAGTTTAAGCCACTGGGTCTGGGACTCAAACCACGGTTGACTACATGGGAGTCCAGCGACATAGCCATTACACTAACTGCTGGTCCCAGTGACCTACTATCAAGAAGTGGATAAAGAAAGAATAGGACAGAAGACATACTGAAAGATGAAATGGCCAAGAATTTTCCAAAATGAGTGAAAGCAATAAACCACAGATCCAAGATGCTCCACAGCATAAATACAAGCAAACACCATCAAACTAAAATACAAATAAAACCTACTTACATGCTTGTCATAGTCGCACTGCTAAAAACCCAAGATACAGAGAAAATCTCAAAGGCAGTTAAAGAAAAAAAGAAATATTACACACAGAAAAACAAAAATAAGATTACAGTGAACTTCTCATCAATAATTAGACAAAACAGAAGACAATGAAGGACTTTCTTAAAAGCAGAAAGGGGAAGGGGAGTCAGCTTTGAATTTTATTCTCAGGATGAATATCTTTAATAAATACAGATAAAATTGATTTATAAAGACAGAAATTGAGGGACCAGCAGATGGCATAAAGGTTTCTTTACTGGACTCCCACATAATCAACCATGGTTCGAGTCCCAGACCTGGTGGCTTAAAACACATTTGGTTCATGTGTGTGCATGCCCAAAATCCCAAAAGGGGAATGGAGGAGAAGGGATTGTGGCATGGCCATCCCCCTGGGGGTGATTTCTCGCTTTCCATCTCTCTGTCCCTTTCTGTCTCTACGGTGAGCACACTCACCTTATGGCAAAAATTCCTCTTAAAAAAAAAAAGGCAGAAATTAAGGAACTTCATTGCCAATAGATTTGTATTAAATGAAATGTTAAGGCAAGTTTTATGGCAGATAGAGTATGATACCAGTGTAAATTTTTATACACAAAGAAATAAGAAACAATGGAAATAATAACAAAGAGGGTAAATATAAAAAATACATTCCCTTTAATTTTTATTCTCTTTAAACACAATCCATGAAGTACAAATAGTGTAATGTATTATGGAATTTATTACATGCAGAATTAAAGTGTAGGACAGCAATAGCACAAAGGTTGGGAGGGGAAATATCAGAATACTATTGTGAGGTTCTTAAACTATTCATGAAGTAGGATATTATTTCAAGGTAGACTGTATTAAATTTAAGATACATATTGTGAACTCTAGGGCAACAGATTGAAAATAAAGAAATATATTAAGCCAGTACTGAAGTTAACATAGATTAATAAAAAATACTTGGTTTCTCTGAAGAAAGCAGAAAAGGGGGTGGAGGAAAGGGAAGAATAAAGACAAAATGCAACAAATAGAAAATGAAAAACAAGATTTAAGTTTAAATTCACCCACATCAATAATTCAAAAGACTGTTGGCTCAAATTTATCCTGCCTTTTTAAAACTTTTTGTAATTTGCTAGAGGGGCTATGCTCTCCAGAGAGAGACAAAGACAGAGACAGAAGGAGAAGGAGAAAACCCCCAAGAGTATATGATTATGCCACAACCCCTTCTCCTCTATTTCTCCTGGTCAGGATTTTGGGCATGCATACACATGTGCCTGGTGTGTGTTTTTTTTAAGCCACTAAGGTCAGGATTTGAACCACATGGTCAGCTGTTTGGGATCCATGTGCCTTAACCACCAGGTCACAGAACTGGTCTTTCAGCCTATTTTTATAAAACAAACAAACAAAGAAAAACCAACCAAACAAAAACACACAGTCATGCTCATTATTGTCTATGGCATCTTTCTCACTACAATGGCAGAAAAATGAACCAAGTACTCAAATTAGACATTTTTTCCTCAGTTTAAAAAATGGCCAATAAGCACATGAAAAGATGCTCAACATCATACTAATTAGAGAAATGCAAATGGAACCACAAGGTATCCCTTCATACTCTAGAATCGACCAGGACACCTTGAGGTGAGGGCTCTGGACTCCCACATGGCTGATCATGGTTCGAGACCCAGACATGGCAGCCCGTTTTCTCACTTTCTTTCTCTCTCTCTTTCTCTGTCCCTCACTGGTAAAACTGAAATAAATAAATCGAGTTGAATGGGATAATTCTAAGAAAGAAAAAGAAGAAAAGAAACTAAGCATTTAAAGAGGAACAGGAATCAGGATAATTGCTCAAAGGAAAGTAACTAACTTTGATTGATTGTCTTGAGGAATGATTTGCATGTGCTTGCTTCTTATGTCCATAAATACTGAACCCCTGCTAGTTTTTGGAGACAGTTGGGTGTTGCTTCCTAGGTGTCTCTCTATAACCCAGATGCAAAAATAAACTCCCTTCTTCTTCAGCCTCTGCCTCTCATTCCACTGACTGTGAGTAGAAGTCCCTGGACCTAGTTTGCTAGATACAGGATGGCTATTATTTTAAAAAGAGAAGTGTCAGTAAGAATGTGGAAAAACTGAATCCTTATATATTGCTGACAGGAATGTAAAATGGGTACAGCTGCTGTGAAAAACAATTTGGTGATTCCTCAAAAACTTAAATGACCCAGCAATTCCTTTCCTAAGTATATACACAAAAGAATTGAAAGTAGAGACTCAAATAGATTGTCCATCAATGTTCAAAGCATCATCATTCACATTAAAGTGTTCATCATCATTCATCCAAGTGCTCATCAACTGATAATTGGAAAAACAAAATGTAATATACATTGGGATATTACTCAATGTGCAATAATACAATGGAATATTATTCAGTCATAAAAAGGAATATGAAATATGCTATAACATAAATGAAACTTAAAAACGAGGTTCCTCAAAGATCTACAAATAGAACTACCATTTGATCCAGCAATCCCACTTCTGGGTATTTACCCAAAAGACAGGAGAACGCTCAGTCAGAAAAGTGCTTGCACATCCATGTTTATTGCAGCATTATTCACAATTGCCAAGACATGGAACCAACCTAAATGTCCACAAACTGATGAATGGATTGGAAAAGTGTGGTATATATACTCTATGGAATACTACTCAGCCATAAAAAATAACAAGACCCTGGAATTTGATAGAAAATGGTCAGATATGGAGGATCTATTGCTGAGTGAAGTAAGCCAGGCTATGAAAGAAAGATATTGTATGTATCCACTCAATATATACCGACTATCCGCACTCTATAATAGAGAGCAAAAATTCGGAGGACATAAACACAGTGAAGGTACTTAATGAGAATAGGACAGTGTGGAATGGGGTAAGTGAAGAGAAGAGGATAGAGAAAGATAGCAAGTGAACAATAGAGAGACAGGACGTTAGTGAGAAACAGATAGGGGTTATTAACTGTTGATGATGACATGTATAGTATTCTCAACTGGATTGGTCTGAGAAGTATTTCATGATGGGCAAAGTATTTTTACAAGCAAAACGAGAAATAACAATTGACTGTTTTATAAAAATAATTAGAATAATAAAAATAATGATTGGGGAAAACAGAAAAGATATGGAATGTTGAAGTGGGGAGATTAATGTCTCTGTACTGACTGACATGCATGGCATTCCCTTTTGAAAAAACAATGTAATACAATGTAAAGTTATATGTAATCCAATGTAATATAAAGAAGATTATGATGATAATAAAAAAGAAAAAAAACAACCCCTTCTCCTCTATTTCTCCTGGTCAGGATTTTGGGCATGCATACACATGTGCCTGGTGTGTGTTTTTTTTAAGCCACTAAGGTCAGGATTTGAACCACATGGTCAGCTGTTTGGGATCCATGTGCCTTAACCACCAGGTCACAGAACTGGTCTTTCAGCCTATTTTTATAAAACAAACAAACAAAGAAAAACCAACCAAACAAAAACACACAGTCATGCTCATTATTGTCTATGGCATCTTTCTCACTACAATGGCAGAAAAATGAACCAAGTACTCAAATTAGACATTTTTTCCTCAGTTTAAAAAATGGCCAATAAGCACATGAAAAGATGCTCAACATCATACTAATTAGAGAAATGCAAATGGAACCACAAGGTATCCCTTCATACTCTAGAATCGACCAGGACACCTTGAGGTTCATCTGAAATTGAGAAAGGCCTCTGACAAGAACAATCTAACCAAGTGCTGAGAGATGGGGAGGGCAAGTGAAACGGTGGTTGAGGGCTCTGGACTCCCACATGGCTGATCATGGTTCGAGACCCAGACATGGCAGCCCGTTTTCTCACTTTCTTTCTCTCTCTCTTTCTCTGTCCCTCACTGGTAAAACTGAAATAAATAAATCGAGTTGAATGGGATAATTCTAAGAAAGAAAAAGAAGAAAAGAAACTAAGCATTTAAAGAGGAACAGGAATCAGGATAATTGCTCAAAGGAAAGTAACTAACTTTGATTGATTGTCTTGAGGAATGATTTGCATGTGCTTGCTTCTTATGTCCATAAATACTGAACCCCTGCTAGTTTTTGGAGACAGTTTGGTGGTGCTTGCTAGCTGTCTCTCTATAACCCAGATGCAAAAATAAACTCCCTTCTTCTTCAGCCTCTGCCTCTCATTCCACTGACTGTGAGTAGAAGTCCCTGGACCTAGTTTGCTAGATACAGGATGGCTATTATTTTAAAAAGAGAAGTGTCAGTAAGAATGTGGAAAAACTGAATCCTTATATATTGCTGACAGGAATGTAAAATGGGTACAGCTGCTGTGAAAAACAATTTGGTGATTCCTCAAAAACTTAAATGACCCAGCAATTCCTTTCCTAAGTATATACACAAAAGAATTGAAAGTAGAGACTCAAATAGATTGTCCATCAATGTTCAAAGCATCATCATTCACATTAAAGTGTTCATCATCATTCATCCAAGTGCTCATCAACTGATAATTGGAAAAACAAAATGTAATATACATTGGGATATTACTCAATGTGCAATAATACAATGGAATATTATTCAGTCATAAAAAGGAATATGAAATATGCTATAACATAAATGAAACTTAAAAACGAGGTTCCTCAAAGATCTACAAATAGAACTACCATTTGATCCAGCAATCCCACTTCTGGGTATTTACCCAAAAGACAGGAGAACGCTCAGTCAGAAAAGTGCTTGCACATCCATGTTTATTGCAGCATTATTCACAATTGCCAAGACATGGAACCAACCAATGAATGGATT
Organism: Tupaia belangeri chinensis; assembly: GCF_000334495.1. Taxonomy (NCBI): domain Eukaryota; kingdom Metazoa; phylum Chordata; class Mammalia; order Scandentia; family Tupaiidae; genus Tupaia; species Tupaia belangeri. Next base: position 1,664,034 of record NW_006160129.1, read on the forward strand.
GGAAAAGTGTGGTATATATACTCTATGGAATACTACTCAGCCATAAAAAATAACAAGACCCTGGCATTTGATAGAAAGTGGTCAGATATGGAGGATCTATTGCTGAGTGAAGTAAGCCAGGCTATGAAAGAAAGATATTGTATGTATCCACTCAATATATACCGACTATTTGCACTCTATGGCTTGCTTTCTCACTTTCCCTCTCTTTCTGGTCAAATTATCCATAAAAATAAATAAGTAAGTAAATCTTTAAAAATTAGTTCCTTTGGGACCAGCAGTTAACGTAATGGCTATGTTGCTGGACTCCCACGTAGTCGACCATGGTTTGCATCACGGACCCGGTGGCTTAAAACTCATGCCGGGCGCGTGTGCGTGCGTGCCCAAGATCCCGAGAGGAGATGGAGGAGAAGGGATTGCGGCGTGACCATCCCCTCTGGGGGGTGATTTCTCGCTTTCTGTCTCTATGTCTGTCTCTGTCTGTCTG
>NW_006160129.1:1664848-1678755 GCF_000334495.1 Tupaia belangeri chinensis
CTGTGGCCATTCTGAAATTGAGAAAGGCCTCTGACAAGAACAATCTAACCAAGTGCTGAGAGATGGGGAGGGCAAGTGAAACGGTGGTTGAGGGCTCTGGACTCCCACATGGCTGATCATGGTTCGAGACCCAGACATGGCAGCCCGTTTTCTCACTTTCTTTCTCTCTCTCTTTCTCTGTCCCTCACTGGTAAAACTGAAATAAATAAATCGAGTTGAATGGGATAATTCTAAGAAAGAAAAAGAAGAAAAGAAACTAAGCATTTAAAGAGGAACAGGAATCAGGATAATTGCTCAAAGGAAAGTAACTAACTTTGATTGATTGTCTTGAGGAATGATTTGCATGTGCTTGCTTCTTATGTCCATAAATACTGAACCCCTGCTAGTTTTTGGAGACAGTTTGGTGGTGCTTGCTAGCTGTCTCTCTATAACCCAGATGCAAAAATAAACTCCCTTCTTCTTCAGCCTCTGCCTCTCATTCCACTGACTGTGAGTAGAAGTCCCTGGACCTAGTTTGCTAGATACAGGATGGCTATTATTTTAAAAAGAGAAGTGTCAGTAAGAATGTGGAAAAACTGAATCCTTATATATTGCTGACAGGAATGTAAAATGGGTACAGCTGCTGTGAAAAACAATTTGGTGATTCCTCAAAAACTTAAATGACCCAGCAATTCCTTTCCTAAGTATATACACAAAAGAATTGAAAGTAGAGACTCAAATAGATTGTCCATCAATGTTCAAAGCATCATCATTCACATTAAAGTGTTCATCATCATTCATCCAAGTGCTCATCAACTGATAATTGGAAAAACAAAATGTAATATACATTGGGATATTACTCAATGTGCAATAATACAATGGAATATTATTCAGTCATAAAAAGGAATATGAAATATGCTATAACATAAATGAAACTTAAAAACGAGGTTCCTCAAAGATCTACAAATAGAACTACCATTTGATCCAGCAATCCCACTTCTGGGTATTTACCCAAAAGACAGGAGAACGCTCAGTCAGAAAAGTGCTTGCACATCCATGTTTATTGCAGCATTATTCACAATTGCCAAGACATGGAACCAACCAATGAATGGATTGGAAAAGTGTGGTATATATACTCTATGGAATACTACTCAGCCATAAAAAATAACAAGACCCTGGCATTTGATAGAAAGTGGTCAGATATGGAGGATCTATTGCTGAGTGAAGTAAGCCAGGCTATGAAAGAAAGATATTGTATGCATCCACTCAATAGATACTGACTATCCACTCTCTATGGTAGAGAGCGAAAAATTGGAGGACATAAAAGCAGTGAAGGTACTTAACGAGAATAGGACAGTGTGGAATGGGGGAAGTGAAGGGAAGAGGATAGAGAAAGATAGCAAGAGAACAATAGAGAGGCAGGACGTTAGTGAGAAACAGATATCGCTTATTAACTGTTGATGATGACATGTATAGTATTCTCAACTGGATTGATCTGAGAAGTATTTCATGATGTGTAAAGTCTTTTTACAAGCAAAAAAAAAATGAGGTGCTACAAAATAAACATGCTATGCTATGTGACATAAGCCATACACCAAGGAAAAAAAATATTGTGTGGTTTTTACTTACAGAGTTATCTGGAATAGGTAAATTAATTCAGAGACAGAAAACAAAATAAAGGTTACGAGGAGCTGAGGGGAAAGAGGGATGAGGAAGTATTGTTTAAAAGTTAAAGAGTTTCTGTTTTGGGTGATGAAAAAATTTTGAAAATACATGGTTACACAATATTGTACATGCACTCAATGCTGTTCAATTGCAGACTTAAAAATATTCAAAATGTAAACTTCATGTTATGTACATTTGTACCACGATAAAAACAAAGCAGAACAAAGCTGTATTGACTCTATTAATTTCAGACAACCTAGACTTTCGAACCCTTCAGTGATTCTTAACAAGGCCTTTGAAATTCTATCCTATGCCCAACCTTTTGAGTGAGTCTCTTGCCATACTGACTGCTCTAGCCATTCTGAAACTCAGTTCTGCAAATGTGCCCCATTGTCTCTCACTCCTGAGTCTTTGTGTCTGCTGTATCTTCTGCTCTTCATCTGGCTGCCTTCTGGTTATCTTTTAGGAGAAAGATGAAATTGCTTCTTTCTTGAAGTCTTCCCGGACTATTTCCTACCCTCATCCCAGACTTCGGAATGTGCTCTTTTTAAATGCCTCCGTGTGTCCACCATGCTCTACTGTGATAGGTGATTTTCTTGTCTGTCTCACTACCGTATCAGCTCACTGAACACAGGGATATTGTATCTTATTCTGTATATGCCTAGTGCCTGGTATGGTATTAACCATATGATAAGCACTCAATATATATTTATTGGATGAATGAGATTCTATGACAGTAGAGGACCAAAACATAGGAAATCTCCCCCTTTTAACACACTAGTCACTTTCAACATTTTCTTTCCTGATATCGAGTATATCAGCACATAGAAGATAATGGTAAAGTATTTCCCAAACTGATAAATAATCATATCTTTTGATTCAGAGCTATTTCATTTTAAAAAACTTGATGTGAATCAAAGTCTGCAAATAGAATCCTAGGAAACAGGATGCAGCGGTGCCTGGAAACCTAATCAAGCCATGACGGAATGTGAAGGAAAGCTGTAACCTAATCAATGGCCTTAACAGCTGAAGAAAGAATATGTGAGCAGAAGGGGGGTGGTCTGTAGGGAGTGCTGAAAAGTGGAGCCAAGGAACAAACATTTGTCATTATGTCTCCAGTCCTGACAAGGGAAAGATTTGTTTTTTGACCACTAGACACAAATATGTAGTCCACCCTATATCCCTATGGATGCCACAGAGCTCATCCAATTCCCTCCCTTTGTTCTGATTTCATGGTCACAAACAACCTCCTGATTATAATTTGGCTTTCCATGTAGATTTTCCAACAGGAGAGAATGCGCTGACCAGTCAACATGAACATCTGGTTCATTTGGCAAGGAGCGTTCTCTTTGTATATGAAAGCACTGGTGTTCTGGTTTCTACATCAGTCAGTTTATATACCCCAGGGGCTGCAGAGGTGTTCATTCTCCCAGTTCTCACAGAGACTGCCAACAGAGTCCTGTTCCCCTTTATTTGCACCCTCACTCAATATGGGCTGAGGACAAAAGATCATAAGTCAGCCACAGTTTCTCTAGGTCCAGGCCCATCTTGCTTCAGGCTTACCTTTTCCCCACAGAGGGAAAGGGCTTTGGACCCACAATCAGTGCTGATGTGAAGTCTGTCCTCTGGGCTGTCCTTCCTCTTTAGAAATCTGCTCTCTGTTCATGATACATTTCTCATCTTCCATATCATAGTTTCCTGCCAATATGCTCATTTACCTTAGCAATCATTTTCAAAGGTCAGGGATTAGGAAAAACACTTCCAGAACATAGGTAGACTTGATAGGAGTCTGGTGAGCGTTCCCCCTATCAAGGGCCCAGACACTGTTGGAAAGGAGGAAGAAAGTATCAGTGTCTACCAGGCTACTCATGTTGTAATGGATACTTGGACAATTTGGGTAGGCCCTAAGGCCTCCACTCATACTTTTAATGATCCTATGGGTGTAAGAGGTACTTTGTTCCAATGGTTGCTTTGAGTTCTAGGAAAAGTTTAGGAGCTAAGTTAGGAGATTGCTGAGAGGAACTGCCAAATGGATTAATGTTGGGCTGGAGAGAAGCCTTGTATACATTTTTAGACTGAAAGGAAGATAGGGTTGGTGAACCCTTCTCTAAGGAAAAACATAAACCTGCAAATTTCTAATTAAATAGAAATACTTAAGCATTTCTCTTTCTTTTCTAGCAGCAACTGTTTCAGGGTAAACAAATAGCCCCAGATAATGCAGAAAAGCTCTGCGAGAAGAATGCCAGAAAATAAATGCAGAAGGAAACATACAACTAGAAAAGTAACATTTAGGAAGCCCTGGGAACCAGTAGTTAGCATAATGGCTATGTCGCTGGACTCCCATGTAGTCGACCGCGGTTCACGTCCCGGACCCGGTGGCTTAAAACTCACGCTGGGTGCATGTGCGTACGTGCACAAGATCCTGAGAGGAGAATGGAGGAGAAGGGACTGTGGCGTGACCATCCCTCCTGGGGGGTGATTTCTCGCTTTCTGTCTCTATATCTCTCTCTGTCTGTCTGGCGAGCGCACGCGCCCTATAGTGAAAACCTCTCAAAAAAAAAAAAATTAGGAAGCCCTAATAAAATGATTGATTCAGACAAGAACTTTTCATTGGTGTTAAAAAATAAATAAATAAAACAAAACTGGTGAATGATTGTTGGAGAGCTAGATACTTGTATAGCTCTAAGGTAACACTTCACAGAGCTTTTCAGTGGCAAGGTGAAAAACAAAAACATACAATGAAGGGTCAGATTGTCATCACCCTCATATCCACAGTGTTGCTAATGGAGAATCAGACATGTATCCTTCAATGTGACTATGGAACACACAGGATAAACCTACGGTTACCGCCAACGAAATGCACTTAACTCAAACATATAGTTTAGATATAACCTTTTTAAAAAGAATTTTGTGTTCTATTTTATTTATTATTATTATTATTATTACAAATAGTAATAATATTAAAGTCATGATGTATATTTTGTTTTTCTACAAAAATGTGTCATGACTTTTCTGATGACCCAATAATTTGCTATGAGTCTTGGGTGCTCACAAGAGAGAGACAGAGAGAGAAAGTAAGAATGCAAGCTGCCAGGTCTGGAATTCTGTGGTCGGCTATGTGGGAGTCCAAGCGCCTTAACAATCATGCCACCTGCTGGCCCCAGAACTTCTATTTTACACATAAAACAGATGGAGAAACAAGTTAGATGATGCAGTCAGGAAGCAACTGACAAATCAGAGACAGGGATATTCTGTAAGACAACTGATCTGGCTTCTCCAACAAGTCAGACTCAGAAAAAGGACTGTGCTATGCTCAGAGACGAAAGGAACATCAAAACAAGATGTGCTTATTGGCCTTTCTTACACCTTCTTGAAAGAAATGTTTATTCAAGTCTTTCGCCAATTTTAAAATTAGTTTTATGGGGAATTAACAGAATTCTTTTATATATCCATATACTTAACCTCTATCATACATATGATTTACAAATATCAGTATTTTCTCTCATCCTATGGGTTATCTTTTTCACTTTCTTGGTGGTATCCTTTGAAGCACAAAAGTTTTTTATTTTGATTGAGTATAATTTATTTATTTTTCTTTTCTTCCTTGTCCTTCGGTATCACATATAAAATCCATGCCTGATCTAAATTTATGAATATTTACCTCCATATTTTCTTCTGATAGCTAACTCTTTTTATTTTTTTATTTTTATTTTTTGGAGAGGTTTTCGCTATAGGGTGCATGCGCTCGCCAGACAGACAGAGCGAGACATAGAGACAGAAAGTGAGAAATCACCCCCCCAGAGGGCATGGTCACACCACAATCCCTTCTCCTCCATTCTCCTCCTGGGGTCTTGGGCACGCACACACACGCGCCCGGCGTGAGTTTTAAGCCACCAGGTCCGGGACGCGAACCACAATCAACTACGTGGGAATCCAGCGACATAACCATTACGCTAACTGCTGGTTCCCCCGATAGCTAACTCTTGTAGTAAGATCTTTGATCCATTTTGACTTAATTTTTGTATATGAGATGAAGTAAGAATTCAACTTCATTCTTTTTAAGTTTACTTATTTCTTTGATGGGTGGGGGAACCCTACCAGAGTCTTGTCATACTGCAATCCTTCCCCCAGACTCCCTGTATGTGGGGTGCACACAGAGTGTTTAGTTCAACCCACATCAGAACCTGGGCCTCTCACATGGTTCCAGTATAATGCAGCAGCACCCTCTCAGCTGGGTCACTGCATCTGGGCCCAATTCTATTATTTTTCATGTAGGTATTTCACTGCCCCAGAAACATTTGTTGAAAGTATGATTTTTTTTTCTGCCTATAAATCAGCATCCTTTTCAAGCCAGTTGACCATAAATGTATCAACTTATTTTTGAACTCTTAAGTCTATTCTATTCATTTATATGTCTATCCTCTGGCAGAACCAAATGTTCTTGAAAATCATAGCCTTAGCAAGTTTTGAATTGGGAAGTGGATGTGTGAAGTTTCCAGCTTTGTTCTTCTTTGTTGAGATCATTGTTCTCTTCTGGGCCCCTACATTACCATTTGAATTTTATCAATTTGTGCAAAACAGGCATTTGGAATTTTGATAGAGATTGTATTAAATATGTAAACCAGCTTGGGGAGTATTGCCATGTTAATAATAATAAATCTTCTAACCCATGAACAGAAGTCTTTCCATTCATTAAGATCTTTTAGTTCAACAATGTTTGGTAATCTTACATTTCTTCTGTCTCTGTAGAAGTGAGCTTTCAAGGGTTTTGCTGATCGCGTACACAGCCCTGGGCATCAGCAATGTCCTATGTATGCAAACAGCCTTCTAGAGTCCCAGAAATATGCAGATCTTTAAAAAAAACTTATGTTCTAGATTTTTCTTTTAAGCTTTTTGATTAATTATTTACCCTAGTTGTTATTCAGTGACTCAAGCAACCATGAAGTTAAACAATGACCTTTAATCTTTTTTTTTGTTTGTTTTTATTAAGAGAGATTTTTGCTATTGGATGCATGCACTTGCTGGAGAGACAGAGAGAGACAGAAAGCGAGAAATCACCCCCAGGGGGGATGGCCACATCACAATCCCTTCTCCTCCATTCTCCTGTTGAGATCTTGGGCACACACAGATGTCGGATGGAGTTTTAAGCTGCCAGGTCTAGGACTTGAACCATGGTCAACTACGTGGGAATCCAGCAATGTAACCATTATGCCATCTGCTGGTCCTTCTAATTTTTTTTTTTTTTTCATGCCACCTGCTGGCCCCAGAACTTCTATTTTACACATAAAACAGATGGAGAAACAAGTTAGATGATGCAGTCAGGAAGCAACTGACAAATCAGAGACAGGGATATTCTGTAAGACAACTGATCTGGCTTCTCCAACAAGTCAGACTCAGAAAAAGGACTGTGCTATGCTCAGAGACGAAAGGAACATCAAAACAAGATGTGCTTATTGGCCTTTCTTACACCTTCTTGAAAGAAATGTTTATTCAAGTCTTTCGCCAATTTTAAAATTAGTTTTATGGGGAATTAACAGAATTCTTTTATATATCCATATACTTAACCTCTATCATACATATGATTTACAAATATCAGTATTTTCTCTCATCCTATGGGTTATCTTTTTCACTTTCTTGGTGGTATCCTTTGAAGCACAAAAGTTTTTTATTTTGATTGAGTATAATTTATTTATTTTTCTTTTCTTCCTTGTCCTTCGGTATCACATATAAAATCCATGCCTGATCTAAATTTATGAATATTTACCTCCATATTTTCTTCTGATAGCTAACTCTTTTTATTTTTTTATTTTTATTTTTTGGAGAGGTTTTCGCTATAGGGTGCATGCGCTCGCCAGACAGACAGAGCGAGACATAGAGACAGAAAGTGAGAAATCACCCCCCCAGAGGGCATGGTCACACCACAATCCCTTCTCCTCCATTCTCCTCCTGGGGTCTTGGGCACGCACACACACGCGCCCGGCGTGAGTTTTAAGCCACCAGGTCCGGGACGCGAACCACAATCAACTACGTGGGAATCCAGCGACATAACCATTACGCTAACTGCTGGTTCCCCCGATAGCTAACTCTTGTAGTAAGATCTTTGATCCATTTTGACTTAATTTTTGTATATGAGATGAAGTAAGAATTCAACTTCATTCTTTTTAAGTTTACTTATTTCTTTGATGGGTGGGGGAACCCTACCAGAGTCTTGTCATACTGCAATCCTTCCCCCAGACTCCCTGTATGTGGGGTGCACACAGAGTGTTTAGTTCAACCCACATCAGAACCTGGGCCTCTCACATGGTTCCAGTATAATGCAGCAGCACCCTCTCAGCTGGGTCACTGCATCTGGGCCCAATTCTATTATTTTTCATGTAGGTATTTCACTGCCCCAGAAACATTTGTTGAAAGTATGATTTTTTTTTCTGCCTATAAATCAGCATCCTTTTCAAGCCAGTTGACCATAAATGTATCAACTTATTTTTGAACTCTTAAGTCTATTCTATTCATTTATATGTCTATCCTCTGGCAGAACCAAATGTTCTTGAAAATCATAGCCTTAGCAAGTTTTGAATTGGGAAGTGGATGTGTGAAGTTTCCAGCTTTGTTCTTCTTTGTTGAGATCATTGTTCTCTTCTGGGCCCCTACATTACCATTTGAATTTTATCAATTTGTGCAAAACAGGCATTTGGAATTTTGATAGAGATTGTATTAAATATGTAAACCAGCTTGGGGAGTATTGCCATGTTAATAATAATAAATCTTCTAACCCATGAACAGAAGTCTTTCCATTCATTAAGATCTTTTAGTTCAACAATGTTTGGTAATCTTACATTTCTTCTGTCTCTGTAGAAGTGAGCTTTCAAGGGGTTTGCTGATCGCGTACACAGCCCTGGGCATCAGCAATGTCCTATGTATGCAAACAGCCTTCTAGAGTCCCAGAAATATGCAGATCTTTAAAAAAAACTTATGTTCTAGATTTTTCTTTTAAGCTTTTTGATTAATTATTTACCCTAGTTGTTATTCAGTGACTCAAGCAACCATGAAGTTAAACAATGACCTTTAATCTTTTTTTTTGTTTGTTTTTATTAAGAGAGATTTTTGCTATTGGATGCATGCACTTGCTGGAGAGACAGAGAGAGACAGAAAGCGAGAAATTACCCTCCAGGAGGGATAGCCACACCACATTCCCTTCTCCTTCATTCTCCATTCTCTCAGAATTTTGGGCACACACAGATGTCGGATGGAGTTTTAAGCTGCCAGGTCTAGGACTTGAACCATGGTCAACTACGTGGGAATCCAGCAATGTAACCATTATGCCATCTGCTGGTCCTTCTAATTTTTTTTTTTTTTTTTCACCGCGGCTTCTAATGGTTTTTGACAAAATCCTAGAAAAGGTTTTTGTTTGTTGGTTTCTTTTGTATGTGTTTGTTTGTTTTGTTTTGTTGATACTGATGAACTCTGATCAAATAAAACCAACCTTGGGGTCTCCCAGGGAAACACCAGATTGGAAAAGTAATGACAGTTAGTTTTGAATAAGGCTTTGAAAGAGTTCCAAATTTCTCAGAGGCTTCCAGACTACTGGTTTTCACTGCAATTGTGGGCTCTTTGTTTTCAAGGCTGCTGTGGTGCTGGAAATAAGGGCATGGGAAGAGGGCAAGTAAAATTCTCATAAAACTTAAGTGTTTTGACTGAAATTTAACTGTTTTCTTGAACCAAAGCTCTCTGGATTGCTATAAATCCTTGTTAATTTCCAGCGTTCTGAAAACGTTGAATTGACCTTTCTCTTTTGTTTGTTTGTTTGTTTGTTTCATGAGAGGGATGAACAGAGAGACAGAGAAACAAGTGCCCTCAACAGTATCTGATTCCATAACTCCTGAGCCTTCCCAGTTGGCCGGGATCATGGGCACACACAACGATGTATATGGGTTGGCAGGGAAGCGAACCGGCCATCTTCCACATACATCCAGCATTGTCTGAGCTGTGGATTACTACTGCACCACAGAGTCTGCCTTATTCTGGCTTTTCTTTCTTTTTTTGGCTTATATTTTCATTACTTTTATGGAAAAGGGGAATTTTTAGGTTCTTAGTCCATTATTTTGCTAACATCACTCAGCAGTAGTAATCTCTCAGCAGTGGGCATGCAGTGGTTTACTTTATAGCATCGGTCTGTCTAGATTGTCTATTTTCCCACAATATACATGTGATGCATCTGCAATAAATGATCATTTACATCAAGCAAAAGAAAGAAAATTCAAACTACAGGCCATAACATTTTAGTTGCCATCTCAGATTGAATTTGACTGTTCAGACAAGGGACTATACACTAAGAACATCCTTTTAATTTTCCTTCTTGGGAATTACTGTTGTTTTACCTTTAGTGACCAGAAATAAAGCTTTTTAAATGAGAAGTCTTATGTGTATTATTTTGTGGGGGCAGCAAAGAGAGTAGTGTAGTGACTGTGCCTCTCTAGGCGGTGTAGAGAGAGAGAATACATAAGGATGGAGGGGCAATTGTTAGGGTGACCAGGTACCTGGTTTTACAGGGACAATCTCGATTTATGCTTGTTGCCACAGTATAATAATTAATAACCTCCATTGTTCACTCCCAAAAGAATTCTGCTTAGAAGATACATTTTATGGCAATGATTTTATGGCAGCTATGGACAATGGCAAGAGACAAAACCAGCAGACAACTTGGGACCAGCAGTTAGCGTAATGGCTATGTCGCTGGACTCCCATGTAGTGAACTGCGGTTCGCATCCTGAACCTGGTGGCTTAAACTCACGCCAGGCACATATGCGTGTGTGCCCAGGAACCTAAGAGGAGAATGGAGGAGAAAGGATTGCGGCGTGGCCATACCCCCTGGGGGTGATTTCTCACTTTCTGTCTCTCTATCTCTGTCTGTCTGGCGAGCGCATGTGCCCTATAGCAAAAAACAAAAACAAAAACAAAAACAAACAAACAAAAAATAGACAACTCAGTGACTCTTGTAATAATGGAATGGGAAGCCAGTCTGGTTCCAAGAACAGACCTAGGGATAAACAGTTGGAAGACCTGAGCATAGCTCCCCAACAAATACATCGAGGTTCCTTCCAGTTTGTCAGGTAACTCTTAGGCCCTCACCCAGGAGGAGTTTGTGGTTCAAGCTGGTTTTTCCTGAGTTATCACAGGGCAATCACTGGATCTTCCTTCCACTTGCTCTGCTAGCAGGGGAATTCAGACCTTGCAGGCATTTCCCATTCATTCTTGGTAAACCTGCAGTCGATAGTCCCTCTCTGGGTTCCCTGGACTGAGATATGACTTGGAGTTTGTGATATTCAGTTCTCTGGTTGAGGAAGATGCTGCTTAGAGGGGCAAGGAAAGAGATTCACACTGGTTTCAAGGCCTTAAGTAAGTGATCAGTGATGAGAGCTGGAGGCAGAGAGGCTGGTCCTGATGCCTAGAGATGAGGGAAAGTGGGTTCTTGGGATTTAGAGGGGCTGCTGAATGCAAAATCCGGTTGTGATCAAGAGTCTCCTCTAGGGATCAGGACAACCGAAGACCTTCTGCCCAGAATTCACCCTCCTGCCCCCCAGATCTAGCTAAGGAGCCAGGACAAGCCAATCAGCAGCCATCTGTATTTGAATTCTGACTGGCCCCATTCAGGGATCAGGACCACTGAAGACCTTCTGCCCAGACTTCACCCTCCTGCCCCCCTGATCTAGCCAAGGAGCCAGAGAATACAAGGGAACTCATGGAAATGTCAGATAAAGAACTTAAAATATTCAGAGTGACAAAGCTAACAGAGAAGCAAGAGAAGAGAAACCATGAACTCCAGAAGGTGCAGGAGAAAAGAGACGAGTTCCAGGAGGTGAGGAAGTTCCTGCATGATCTGAATGAGGAGATACACATCATAAAAAAGAATCAAACAGAATTGTTAGAGATGAAGGCTGTAATACAGGAAATCAAAACCTCCCTTGAAGATATCCAAAGTAGGTTAAATCATGCAGAAAGTCAAATTTCAGATCTTAGAAGATAGAACCTCTGACCTAGAAAAATTCACCAAAAAGACCAAGAAAATAATCCCTCAAAAAAGAGAATAATATATGAGTAATACTAGATACCATTAAATGCTCAAACATACAGATCATTGGTATCCCAGAAAGTGAAGAAACTATTAAAGGCATTGACTTCTGTTCCATGAAATCCTGGAAGAAAACTTTCCAAACCTAGAGAGGCACTCCAAGATCCAGTCCCAAGAAATACAAAGGACCCCACATAGATTCAACCCAAGAAGATCTTTCCCAAGGCTCATAGCCGGATCGATCGAAACCACAGATAGCGACAAGATAATAAAACTGGCAAGAGAGAAACATCAAATTACTTTCAAAGGATATCTCATCAGGCTAACATCGGACCTCTCTTCAGAAACAATGCAAATAAGGAAAGAATGGGAAAATATATTCAGTGTTAAGTGAAAAACAATTTCAACTAAGAATACTATATCCAGCAAGATTATCCTTCATGAGGAAAGAAAAGATAAACATTCTCAGATAAACAAAACCTGAAAGAATTTACCCAGACCAACTCTTCAAGAAGTGCTAAAGGGAGCACTATACCAGGAAAACTAAAGACAGACAGAAATAAGAGAACAAGAAATGACCAAGAAAAAGGCCAACTTAATGGTAGGGACAAGTTCAGAAATATCAATAAGAATGTTGAATGTTAATTTCCAGCATTTAAATGGAAAGATCAGACCACAGTAGCACTGCAAATTCAATAGAAGAGTTATTTAATTACATGAGTCTAAAGTAGTGAAATAGAATTTTTTTTTTTACTTTAGACTAAAACATTACTAATTTTCCTCAGTTCTTTGATTTCCCTACTTAAAGATTTTTGTCTTCTCTTGAACTGTTGATAGGTTCGTCTAGCTACTATTTGAACTGTATCCTAACCTTTTTCTTGGCTTTAAGCTTTAAGCAAATTTCTCTTAACACTTTTTACAATTTTGATCTATTAAACGATTTCTCTTGAAATTAAAAAAGGCATTAAAAATAACTATTAATACCTACTTAATGGCTACAGTAAGCTATATAGCCCCAGTGAGGTGCTACTTTATAGTATGTTCACTTTACTCATGAAGTTTATGCCTAAAATCAGACACGTATTCATCAATATGTACATATCAGCTGTGCTTGCTATTAAAAGTTTTTAACTTTATTAATATCTTTAGTGAATCAATAAAATGTGAAGAAAAAGGCATGGAAAACAACTGTAAATAGCAGAGACAGTATAGGATAAGGGGGGAATTGGCAGAGGGTGAGAGGTAGGGAATCAAGGGGAAAAAATAAAAAGCAAAATATATAAGAAACAAGAAATAGAAACATTATCTGTTAATTATAACATGTATGGTAATATACTTGATTGAGCCAAAATATAATGTGTTCTAGATGGAAAATCTCATTTTGTATACTGTATTGATGTACAATGAATGACTGTAAATAAATAAATTAAGATAAAAAAAGAACCTCTAGATTTGTAAAAAGGTGGGCAGCATGTTTCACTGGCTTCTTAAATTTTTGGAACAGAAGAGCACCAGATATTTTTCTTGTCTGGGACAAATATTTGGATATTTCTCATTTGTGAAAATAAAATACAAAATTTCCAGAATTTGGTGTGATTACCACAAGGCTTCATGTAGATTTGTTTTATGAACATAATCTTTCAACAAATCAGTCAAAAAGCAAGGATGATGTCACCCTCTGGACACCTATTCTCACCTTCACATGCAATCGTGAAAGCATGGGCCTGGGGTGTTGATAACACAAACCTCTTTCAAAAAAGAGCTGGTGATTGTCATGTTCCTTGTGAATATTTTTTCTTACTGCACAGTAGAAAAATAAAACTGGGTCTTTATTTTAATGTAATTCAGATTGGGGAAAACAAAACAGAGCTAAGGGAACAAAATGACTGAGGGAGCACTCTCCCACGTCCAGTGCACTGATCATTTTAGTATGTTTGTGCTTTGTACGGTTATATATTTAAAACAAAAACAAAACAAAACAAAATACAAGGGTTCATGCTCTTCCCTGGGTAATAGAAACAGTTACTCGCTATGCATAATCTAGTTGATAGTTAAATTTGCTATTGCTTTTCTTGTCTTGTTATATAAAATCTTTTCAATACAAGTTTAGTCTTAATGGTAATAAAACGTTATGGTTATTTATAAAAAAAAAAAAAAAAAGAGCGGGTGATTAGGGGGAGGGAAGGCAGCAGGGGGG
>NW_006160129.1:1679251-1686315 GCF_000334495.1 Tupaia belangeri chinensis
GTGTAGGAAAGTCAGCAGTGGGGGTAAAGCCACTCATATAATATTAGCCTTTATTGAATTATATTCAGCTGGAGGGAGACTCATTTAGAAGGTGTTCTTGAGTGCTTACGAACTGCCTCATTTATGTTTTTTCCCCTCTTCTGTTCTGTTAACATATTGAATTACATCAACTGATTTTTCAAATGTTAAGCCAATCTTCTTCTCTTGGGATAAACTTACTTGCTCCTGATACATCATCATTTTTGTATGTTGCTATATTTAATTTGTTAGTATTTTGTCTATATTTATAATGTGTTCATGAGGGCTAGTATCCTGGAGTTTTATTTTCTGATAATGTGTTTAGTTTCAATATCAAAGTGTTGCTAGCCACTTAAAATGAATGACAAACTGTCCCTTCCTCTATTTTCTGAAGGTTTGTATAAGATTGGTATTATTTCTTTCTTAAACATTTAATAGAAACCAGTGAAATCATCTGGGCTGGAATTTTTCTTGTAGAAAGATTGTTTACACTCAACTTTATTGAGTTATAATTTGCACGCAATAAAATGCACCAATTGTAAGCATATAATCCAATTAATTTGGACAAATGTAACTACATTTTAACCCATAAAACCACAACTGTAACCACAACTGCAATCAATTTGATCATCCTTAAAGGTTTCCCTGCACCCCAGTCCAGGAAACATATTATACCTTACTCTAGCTTAGGCTACCACTGATCTGTTTTCGTCACTAAGTATTAGATTTGCATTTTCTAGAATTTTTTTTTTTTTTTTTTTTTTAGTTTGTTACGGGGCATGTGTGCTTGTCAGAAAGAGAGAGAGGGAGGGTAAGGGAAAATGAGAAGCTACCCTCCTCCCCTAGAGAGAATGGTCATACCACAATCCCTTCTCTTCACGTGCCTGGCTTGTCTTTCAAGTTTCTAGGTCCAAGACCCGAACTGCACAGTTGGCCATGTGGGGTCCAGCTGTCTTAACCACCACACCACCTGGCTGACCTTCTTTCCAGTTTCTTAAGTGGAAGCTTTGGTTACTGATTTCAGATCTTTCTCCTTTGGACAAGGTATAGGTTTCCCTGTAAGCAGTCTTAGCTGTATCCCAGGATTTTTTTTTTTTTTTCTTTTTAAGTCTTTGTCACAATGCACTTATGCCCACCAGAGATAGAAGAAAAGAAAAAAATTTCCCAAGAAGGGGATGGCCACACCACAGTACCTTTTCCATTCTCCTCTCAGGATTTTGGGCACACACACATGCCTGGTGTGATTTTCAAGCCACCAGGTCTGTGACTTGAACTGAGGTCAGCCATGTGGTCTTAACCACCATGCCACCTACTGGTGCCACATCCTAGAAATTTTAATATATTGTTATTCAGTTCAAAATATTTTCTCACTTCCCTATGATTTCATCCTTGGTCTATGGATTATTGATAAGTTTGTTGTTTAATTTCTTTTGGGGGAGGTTATGAAGATCATTGAGACGCCACCGATGTTTGATTTAGTGCTAGGCACCTTTGAGCCCTATTTCATGCCTGTATTTGTTGCCTCCTGCATCATCCTAAGAAAGCTCACCAATCCCCAGGCTCCAGAAGCATATGTGGTCCCTTGCCTCTTTGAAATTTTATACTAGGTAAAACCTCTTTCAAATCTCATGTTGGCAGGTCTTTCCCCTTTATAAAACACTGAGTATTTACTGTTCACTCTCTATCTTTTCTGAACTTTCTCCCAGAGAGAGCTATCCTTACCACTACTCACTTTGGGACTTCTAATCCTGTGTTGTGAGTAATCAATCTTTCTATCTTTCTTTCTTTTTCTAGAGAGATTTTATAGGGTGCATGTGCTTGCCAGAGGGATGGAGAGAAAGTGAAAAATCACTTCCTACCCCCACGGGTGATAGCCATGCTGCAATCCCTTCTCCTCCATTCTCAGGATTTTGGGCACACACACACACACACACCTGGTGTGACTTTCAAGCCTCTGGTTCTGAGAATTGAGCCATAGTTGGCCATGTGGGAGTCCAACACCTTAACTACTACACCACCTGCTGGCCCAATTATTTCTTTAATCATACTAAAGGGCAATCATCATGTTGACATCAAAACACAATGTTGGAGGGAACCAGCAGTTAGCATAATGGCTATGTCGCTGGACTACCATGTAGTCCACCGCGGTTCAAGTCCTGGACCCGGTGGCTTAGAACTCACGCCGGGTGCATGTGTGTGCGTGCCCAAGATCCCGAGAGGAGAATGGAGGAGAAGGGATTGCAGCGTGACCATCCCCCCTGGGGGGTGATTTCTCGCTTTCTGTCTCTGTCTCTCTCTGTCTGTCTGGTGAGCACACGTGCCCTATAGTGAAAACCTCTCCAAAAAAAAAAGAAAAAACCATAATGTTGGAGTGTCTTTATGGAGAGTACATTAGGCTGAACCCTGAAACCTTGCTAAACTCATTGATTAGTACCAAGAAACTTTTTTTTTTTTTAAGAGAGAGATTTTTGTTACAGAGCTCATATGCCCGTTGCAGAGACAGAGAGACAGAAAGCAAGAAATCACCCCGCTCCGGGGGTGATGACCATGCCACAATCCCTTCGCCTCCATTCTCCTGTTGGGATTTCGGTTTTGCATGCACACTTGCCCTGTGTGAGTCTGTCTGTTTGTATTTTTGAGTGATTTTTGCTATAGGGCTTGTGTGCTCACTGGAGAGACAGAGAGAGACAGAGAGACAGAAAGTGAGAAATCATCTACCAGGGGGGATGGCCATGTCAGAATCCATTCTTCTCCATTCTCTTGGATTTTGGGCATGCACTCACATGCCTCCTGACGGTGTGAGTTTTAAGCTGCCAGGTTTGGGACGCAAATTGCAGTTCACTACGTGGGAGTCTGGTGATGTAATCATTATGCTATCTGCTGGACCCCCCAAGAAACTTTGTAATGTAGGTTTGGGGGGAGGTATTTTCTATATATGCAAACACTTCGTATGTAACTAAAGACAGTTTTATTCCTTCCTAATCTATATACATTTTAGTTCTTTTTCATGCCTTATTACACTAGCTAGGATTCCAAGTACAAGATTAAATAGAAGTGGTAAAGAGGAAATCTTGGCCTTATTCTAGATCTTAGAGAGAAAGCATTTAGTCCTCTGCCATTGATCATGATATTAACTCTAGGGATAGTTTTTTTGTAGATAACATTTATTAAAGTTCTATTTTGGGGACCAGCACTTAGAGTAATGGCTATGTCACTGGACTCCCATGTAGTCGACCACGGTTTGAGTCTTGGACCCGGTGGCTTAAACTCACACCGGATGCGTGTGCATGTGTGCCAAAGATCCCAAGAGGAGAATGGAGGAGAAGGGGTTGCAGCATGGCCATCCCCCCTGGGGTGTGATTTCTTGCTTTCTATTTCTCTGTCTGTCTCTGTCTTTCTGGTGAGCGCACGCGCCCTATAGCAAAAACCTCTCAAAAAAAAAAAAGTTCTATTCTTAGTTTGCTAAGAATTTTTATCATGAATCCATGTTGAATTTTATCTAAAACCTTTTCCATATCTAGTTATGTTACATGATTTTTCTCATTCTAATTCTGTTATATGATTTTTCTCATTTTGCCCATTAATGCTGATTTTTTTTTTTTTTGGAGAAGTTTTTGCCATAGGGTGTGTGCACTTGCCAGACAGACAGAGACAGAGACAGAAAGCAAGAAATCACCCCCCAGGGGGGATGGCCACGCTGCAATCCCTTCTCCTCCATTCTCCTCTCGGGATCTTGGGCACGCAAGCACACGCGCCTGACATGAGTTTTAAGCCACTGGGTCCGGGACATGAACCACGGTCAACTACATGGGAGTCCAGCAACATAGCCATTACGCTAACTGCTGGTCCCCATTAATGCTGATTTTTGAATGTCAGTTCTGACTTGCATTCCTAATATGAAACCCATTTAATCATATATATTATCCTTTTATATATTTATGGATTAATTTGCTAATATTTTATTAGGAATTTTTGTGTTTATGAGAGCTATTAGTCTGGTAGTTTTCTCTTGTAATGTCTTTGCCAGATTTTCATATTTAAGGTAGTGCTAACCTCATAAAATAAGTTGGGAGGGTGTTTTTTTTTTTTGTATTTTGTGGAAGAGAGTATGTAATATTACTGTTATTTCACCTTTAAATATTTAGTAGAATTAACTGTGAAAACATCTTGCTATGGAGATTTTTTGGGGAGGAAGGTATACATGAAAATTTTTAACTAAAATTTAACTTCTTTAATAGTTATAAGGTTATTGGAATTATTCTTACTCATTTTTTCTGTAGCAAATTTTGGTAGTTTATGTCTTTTGAGTAATTAATTGGTCCATATTATCCAAGCTCTTAAATTTTGGAACATAGAGTTGTTTGTAACATTGTCTTATTATATTTTTAACATCTTTGAGATCTCTTTTATTTCATTTCTAATATTGGTAATTTGAATCTCCTTTGATTCTTTTTGATTAGTTGTGCTGATTTCTGTTTTTTGACAGGAGGGCATTCAGGGAGCACTACCATGCCTAGAGAATTATACAATATAGACAGAATTCAAGCATTGGCCTAAGAATACCTGAAGATTTTTTACTCTCAATGAAAATTTGTATTTCTGGTTACCAGGAAGATTGTCTATTGATCCTGTTGGATACATATGTAGCCGAATGGATGTTGAATTTATGTTCAAGCATAATTTCTTACAACCTGCGTTACTTTATTTGGCCCAATGGGTGAGTTCCTTTAGATGCTGGACAGGAGTACTCTGGGGGTAAGAGATTATTTATTAATGGTCCCAGGTCCTAGTCTCTTGCTTAAGAGCTTATTCTTTTTGAGATGGTTCTAAACTGGTTCTTCAGGAACATCAATGGAGTTGATTAATCTGTAGCCATACTGATCAGGGACTAAGAGAGAAGACACAGATCACCAAATCAGGAATAAGCAAGGAAGTATCATTATGCCCCCTACGGATATGACGTGGATGATCATTTTACCAAAAGTCAATACATTTGAAAATTATACAAACTACCAAATGTTACTAAAGAAGAAACAGGTTATCTAAATCATTCTATATCTATTAAAGTAATTTAATCTCGAGGTGAAAAACTTCCTTCCCCCCAAGACCAAAACTAACCAAAACAAAACGAGAACACTAAAATGGCACAAAAACTCACTATGCCAAGGTCACTTCATTGAGAAGTTCTACCAACTATTTAAGGGAGGAATAGCAATTCTATACAAAAATTTTCAGAAAATGAAAAAGAAGCATTTCCCAATTTATCTTCTTAGGTCAGCATTATCTTGAATATGAGAACTGGACAAAGGCATTATAATAAAAGAAATTATATGCCAAGATCTTTTGTGAACATAGACACAAAAATTTCTTTTTTCTTTATTCATGATAGACCATGTGTGTGTACCTGAGAGTTAGTGAAAGAATGAGGAACACCATCCACAGAGTCCAGTCACACTGAGATCCCCTTCCTTTAGGTCTTAAGCCAATCAGATCTTGGGCACTTGCATTCATGTCTGACCCATTTCAGGTGAACCTGCCCATGGATTTGAACTGTAGTTCCTGTATGGGATCAGCTTCTCTTGTGTAGTGTATTACTACTACACTGAAAAGTTGGCCCAACACAAAAATACGTAACAAGAATTTAGTAAGTCAAACTCAAATCAAATAATACATCATCAGTCTTCCCTATGAGAAATATGTCCACACAAAGCCTTCCATGTGAATATTCATAATAACCCCAAATGAAAAAAAAAACCCAAATGTCCAACCAAAAATCATCAGGTGAATAAATAGATAAGGCTATGAAGGCTACATAGCTGATTCTACATCATGGAGTACAACTTAGTAATACAAATGATCCTTTGCAGTAGGAATCTTCTTCCTGTTATCTACGGAAAATGCATTCTAAAGTCCCAGTGGATGCCTAAAACCATAGGTAGTTTTTAACTATGCATACAATGTTTTTCCTATACAAACGTACCTATGATAAAGTTTAATTTAGGTCCGGTAAGAGATGAACAATAATTAATAATAAAGTAGAACAATTATAATAATGTCCTATAATAAGTGTGATGTGAACGCAGTCTGTTGCTCTTTCTCAAAATAGAATCTTATTGTAACTAAAACCAAGGAAAGCAAAATTGCCAATAAGAGGGAACTACTATACACAGCACCATGGATGGATCTTAGAACCATTATGTTGAGTGAAAAGAATTCAGTCAAAGGAATAGTACATACTGCATAGTTCTATTTATGTAAAATTCTAGAAAAGACAAACTGACCTATAGTGACAGAAATTGGATGAGTGATTGCCTGAAGATAGGAGTGACAGATGGGAAGTGTGGGAAAAGGAAGAAAGATGGATTACAAAGGAGCTCAATGAAATTTGGGGGTGGGGTATTGGATATGTTCACTATCTTGATTATGGTGATGATATTGTCTTGATTACAGTTGGGAAGTATAAAGTTATGTTAAAATTCATGAAATTACATGCTTTAAATATCTGTAGGTTATTGTACATCAGTTCTATCTCAATAAATGTATTAAAAACTCACAAAAGACAGAAAAGGCTGGCTGGCAGCATGGTGATTAAGGCAGCTGGATCCCACATGGCTGTCGGTGTGGTTGTAGTCCTGGACCTGGCAGCCTGAAAGACACTCTGGGTGTGTGTGTGTATATGTGCCCAGAATGCCACAGCGACATATGGAGAAGAGAGTGCGATGTAACCATACCCCATGGGGGTGCTTTCTCGCTTTTCTTCTCTCCATCTCTTTGGCAAGCACATGTATTCACGTTAAATTTTAAAAATAAAAATAAAAGCGAGAAAGAGAGCTGAGTCAAACTTTAAACGAACCTGCTGCCTGGTGGTCATCCACCGTCCACCTCTGTTCCCCCACTTGCCGTGTGCTCATTTCTGGAGTTCCTAGTGCCTTCGGCCTTGCTCATTTTGGCTCTGTCTCATAGCTTTTACTTCCTACTATGGTGTCAGCAATTTATGGGATCAGAACTTGGAGAGAGTATTGGTTCTCTTCACTCTTTACTTAAGC